>NW_009258542.1:139548-173342 GCF_000687185.1 Egretta garzetta
CACTCTTTCAATGAAGTCCTCCCACAGAAACCAGGCAAATTATTTATGTTTTGGGGTTTTTTTTTTTTAATAAAATTTCAATGGAGCCAATATTTCTTTGCTGTCTACCCCAAAGTCCTGAAACAGAGTTCTCACTTCAGTATTGATTCCTCCTGAGTCTAAACTAAGGAGTAATACAAACGTGAACGATGGCCCTCACCACAAAGTTAATTTAATGCTTGACAGCTCAGGGTAATATTCACAGAATACTATTCTAAAGCCAAAGAAAACCTCACACCTGCCTTGATTTGATTTTCTTTACTTGGTTGTCAGCAGCAGCCATGTCAAAATAAAGCAAAAAGAAGCCTCTAGCTGCTGCAGACTTTTTTTTTTTTTTTGACAGATTATGAAAGGTTGTAAAAGCGTGAGTTAGACATCAGTTTGTTGCCATTTATATGGAAAAGCACAATAAAGAGATTAGTCCTTCGTTGACGTTATGCTACGCACCTGTACGTTATAAATTTGGTCTCTTTCAATAGTGTCCGGAAGTCAGCTTTGGCAGTAATGTATTTGTCTCTAATGTATTCCTCAAACTCCCTTTGTTTTTTCTGAAAGAAAAAAGATAAGCTTAAAACACTGAGTGCAGATTAAGTACTTCACGCAACTTAACATACTGAGCATAGGCAATAATTACATGTTAATTATATTTTTCCTTATCTTTTACATTTTTAATTTTAAACCCCCTTATTTAAACAACACTACTTCTGTTCACATAAAGCAGAAACCACTTCAGCAGCCATTAACTTACTTTCTCTGTATCCTGCTCTATACTGAAAGTTAGCAACGGTGATGCCAACCGCTTACCCTGTCACTCGAAGAAAATTTAATGCACCTTGGATCTTCTTTAATGATCTTTTTCACTTCTTTCCACGTTGATGTTAAAGTTATCTTTCAAAAGAAGCAAAAATAGTTAGATTAGAAGAAAATTAGATTCTAAAAATACAGAACGCAAATATTGCTACATCTGAAGCTTTTAAATATCTCCCAAGTCCACTGACAAAGTTGTTGCTGTGTTTTTAAGAGTTGGGTTTTGATTATTTATACTACTACATTTGTATTTTTAATTAGTTGATTTTATATATTTACTTTTCTTCAGTATTTTGAGATGGCATTTCAGGTCAAAGTCCTCAGAAACATAATTTACATCCCAAAGTCTTTTTCTAGTACCTATTTATGTACATGTATGTGTTAAAAATTACCTACAGAAAACTTGCTTCAGAGTTACGTGTCTGTCATTTTATTCTGTCACACTAAAAATCTAGCTAATTTTCTAAGCACTTTTAACGAATGCATTAAAAAGTGAGGTAAAAACTTTTGGGTTAAAAGAAAGCTGACCGATGTTGGCACATAACTAAAAAAGAGCAAGACTCACTAACGCCCCACAATACAGAGTAGGTGATAGATTTCCACAGCATTACACAGAATAAAAGTTCAGATTCAGCAGCACAAGATAAAGCAGGAGAACATCAGAATAGATGAATTTGGAAAGATTATATACTGATATTCATTAAGACAAACACACTTTGTATGTGAAACAGCAAGATGCCATATAGTAAAGAGTATCAAATAACTCAGTGTTGAAGAAATGTAACATCCTGCAGGAGATAAAGAGATCACTGATTAGAAGTTTAAATGTACATGAGCTGTGTGTTAAACCAAAATAACACTCAAGATAAACAGGTAAGGAAACATAATGCATAAATTTTGTTATGAAGAAGAAAAGACAGTGGTGAAGCAAAGGGGCCCTAGAAATAAAACCAAACAAATCAGATTATGTGACAGAAAACCAGAAAAAGATAAAGCACAATGGGCTGGCAAAGATTTCAGGTTTGAATAATATACAGCTCTTACTGCTGAAGTTTCATCCAGAAGTTGCCTAAAGTGTTCCCTCTTCTTTTTGGTAAGTGCTTCAATGTGTTCATTAAAGAGCTTCTCTTTCTCTTCTCTTTCTAGCAAGGAGCCAGATTCCCATCGATGATCTTTGCGTAGAGTCCTTCTGGTATCAGACCATGACACATCTGAAGAACGCACCTGAGCCAAAAGATGATTTATTTTTTTTTAAACCATTTTTTGG
This sequence comes from Egretta garzetta, assembly GCF_000687185.1. Taxonomy (NCBI): domain Eukaryota; kingdom Metazoa; phylum Chordata; class Aves; order Pelecaniformes; family Ardeidae; genus Egretta; species Egretta garzetta. The sequence continues at coordinate 141,662 of NW_009258542.1, forward strand.
ACAGTTCACTGATATTTCTTAAATAGAAAGAAAAAACCCTAAGAACTCTTTTTTTAATTCAAGGTTCAAATTAAAGATAAAAAACCAAAACAGCTTTTAAGTAAGCAATTGTAGTAGCTTCCCCACAAATACTAAACAGGCAGCGGCAGAAGGAATTACTCTGCATCACTTCAAATGCAGACAGATACCCCACTGACCTGGCTGAGTATTCTCTCTCTCTCAAAAAAAAAATAAAAAATCCAGCACCCTCCTCCTCTGTGCAAAGCGTACTATATTAACCATAAGTGGTCTGGAAAGGCAGCCTCAGAGATAATTACTTCCAAAGAGACACCAGGAGCTTTGCAGTGCCTTGCTTCTAGCCCTGAGAACATCCTCAAGGAGCTGTTGCTTTATGCTACTAGCTATACCACCAGACCAGATTCACGAACCATTTATATCCTGTCCCCTTATAAATATCTCAGTGCCAAAACATGGAACCAAGCACTGATAACGTCTTGGGTTTCATATCTTACACCAAGGAGCAAGGGCAACAGCAGACATACTGGTGAAAACTCATTTTACTAATCCTGTCTTCTTAACAGGACATTTGCCATACAGGAACTGCTCTCTCATGGGTTAGCTTGACCAGCAGAACAACGTAACTGTACAAGATAGCAGAGAAATGGTAAGACAAAGGCACTGTGTTTGGAGCATGAAGAAGAGAGACAATGGAAAAATAAGGCGACTATTCCAATGCTCAACAGTATCTTATTTTCCAACAGACATACAGAAGTTTACAGGAGCATGACTGAAAATCTGCCATCACCTGTGAGACTCAGATGCCAGAACACGAACCCGAAATGCAAAGCGTTCTCTCCCAGCCAAGGCAAAACTCCCAACAGTGAGTGGAGGGCAGTGGGGAGAAGACAACAGGACTCTATATAAATTTAATTACAAGTGCTGAAACCCTTTTACATAGTGCAGCAATTCGGAAAAGAATGCACTGGCGAGCTGAGAAAGCCTGTCCATCTCTCACCATGTCAGACAGAAGCGCTTTGAAGTTCTGTATAGCTTCTTCCCGTTTGTGCTGCTCACGTTCTCTATCAATTTCCTTGGTTTGCTCCGAACGAGCTTTCTGGACTTCCCTTTCTCGTTCACGCAAACTTGCCTCAATGCGAGCTTGCCTTTCCAGCTCCTTCTCTTTTTCAGAATCTAAATTCTGAAATGTAAGAATAAACTTTTCTCAATAAAAACAATACAACACCTTTCATACTTTCATTAGACAGGTAAGTAAATTAAAGGGTTATCAAACTAAAGGCATCTTGGAACAAAATACTTCAAAGTGATTTGAGATCTATGGATTACAAAATTTTGCTTCATGTTGAAATGCTGAAGCGTTATAGGGCTTACATGGGAGAAAGAAGTTTGGTCACAACACTGATCACAGAACAACTACTCTCAGGAGCCTGTTGTTTGTGTTCAGTGACAAACACTGAATAATGGGGGGCTGGGGGAGAGTGGTATCACTGTTTGTTAGCCCCGTTTTACGTTCTCAACCATTAATTGCCTGAAAGAGAAAGGTAGGAACATTGGATTAAGAGAGAAGAACCAGCGAAGGAACTCTGTATAAACCATCTGTATTCCTGAAGGAAGCTCAGCTGACAGAAAAAGAAAAATCACAGCAAAGGAAACTCTGCCCATCCTGGTAGGAAGTAATCAATGCAGTGTCTGTATTGTCTTAAGTTTTACAGCCATTTTTACAACCAATGGCTTTACAGGAGTCTCTTGTCTTTCTTGCTCTGCTGGATAAGTTCTCCCAGATATCGTGGTGTGGGTATGCACGTGCGCATACACGTACCATGAACATGTGCAGCAGCAGCACCACCACAGATAATACTTCTAAGTTTCAAGTTGTCATTCTGGGGTACTTCTACAAATAACTATGGTATAGCATTCTCTTTTGCATGGAAGTAAAGCACATATTAGTCCATCTTCTAGTTAGTTACTTCACACATTAACAGCAGTGTGACCAGCAGAACATCAAAAGTTATACTTCTGAATGTCACGTGCATACCTTAGCTATTTTTTCTATGTACTGTTTGAAAAGGTCCTCCCTCTGTGAAGAGCTATCCACTGCTTTGTAACGGGGGTCAGTCTCTACTTTGTCCTTCACTTTGCTCCAGCGAGACTGACTGTCCAGGTGGTGATTAGCCAGTAGTTCAAAGAAGTCCATTTTGATCTGTTTTACAGATGGAAACAGAAAGACAATACTTGAGAAAGATACTTTGATACCCAACTGTTTGCTCTTACGAAAAAAGGAGTCAACTTACCTCCAACAGAGGGAAGCATATTAACATTACATACCATTACAATTTAGAGAAATCACTAAAATCTCTGAATTTAGATATAACCACATCTAAAATTCGCTTCCCCTTGGGACAATTTTGCTAAAGCAGATACATTAAGATGATCTGCTACAACCAAGGTGGACTATATTCTTTAAAGAATGATTCACCAATAAAGTTTTTATTATTTCACTCCAATTTAAGCTTCTTTCTTGACCTTATATATATCTCTATCTCTCTCTCTCAAAGTAACAAGTTACTGATTCTACATTATAGCATTTTGCACATTAATATTACAGAAGCCATGCAGTTTTAAACAGGGCTCTGGACAAATCAAGTATTTATTGATTCAGCCTCCAAGTGTACAGTGAACAGAGGTAAATGCTTGGATCTGCTGATAAAGAGCAATGTCTTAAGACAGATCTAGACAATAAAGAATTACCCACATATGGTAATTAAGTACATTACATTTAAGATGGATATGCATATAAAGTTTAAGGAAATGTTTTAGTCTACTTTTTCAATTGGAAATGGCATGTCAGCACTCTGTCTATAACAACAGCCATCGCAAAGGACTGGCAGAGGATCCTTCATATTAGCTTTTTTATCTCAAGACAACTAGCAACACATTTTCATCCAAACTCCCAGAACCAGAAGCTGCAAGAGCAACTACCGTGCCTTTATTACAGCTCTCTTTTCTGGGGTAGATGATCTCCCTGGTTCTGCTGCACTTTAGGTCCTAGGTATTTTCTCCTTTTTATTTCCTTAGAAGTCTGGTTTGGCATTTAAGCCTCCATCTCTCTGAAGCAAAGAGGCGAGGGGCTGGTTTGCCTCACTCGCCCAGTGCCAGGCAATGACTCTAGGGACTCCACCCCAAGGCAAAGCATGCTGCCTTCACAGCATCCCACACCCTGCTGGTCCACAAAACAAAATCTGTCTTTATGGCACACTAATTAAAAACAAAACCCAAACCAAACACCAAACCAAACTAGGAGAAAGCCTGGCCATTCACTTTTTGCTACTTATCTCGTCTCCTCATCCCTTTAAAAAAAGAAAACCACCAAAAGCAGTTTAGCTCCAAAACACTGGGGTTCATAAGGGAAGAGGGCGGATGGACAGGCGAACAAACTCTGGCTTGCCAGAGAACTGTCACACCCCGATTCTCTAAAAATGTGTTTAGTTACAGAATGCAAGAACGAAATCAAGATCAGAACCAACATTCTGCAGCCTTGCCCACTGATAATTTTAGTTCTTCACAATATATAAACATAAAAGGCTTTATAGGCTTTTTTTCCCTCATTATCTCAGAGAGATTAAGATAGTAAGCAGAGGTTAGAAAACAACTCGTGCCAGTGGGAAGTTGCTCTAAATCTACAGCACTATCACTTTTTCTTAAAGTAGCTGAGCAAAATGCTACGCAAACCGTTTATTCATTGTAAAATTAAGAATGCTGTTTCAAAACATCTTAAAACATGCATGCAGTATCAGAAATATGAAGCTTTCTAAGCCATGGTATTAGAAATACTTGTTAAAAATCAAGCAGTTCCCAGATGTTACTACAGAAGTCTATAAAGTAAGGGTATAAAAGTTTCTGCACAAATCCCATATGCATATATATATATATATATATTCCACTGGATAAAAACTGCATACCCACAGTGCTGCTGGAAACACGGTGGCACCAGCTGCAATGCAAAACCAGCCCTATGACCACCGGCACAATCCATGGGAAGATGCTTCCTCAGGAGTCGCCAGCAGCACCCCCTCGGCTCCCCCAGGACCCCTGTGCTCGCTCACCACCGAGCTCCCGCGCTACCGCACAGAGGTGCCAGCTGGGCCATCTGCTGCTTCGCCAGCGACCGGCTTCGCAGAAAACCAGGAGGGTACAGCCAATTCCCTCCCGAGAAAAATGAGTGACACTTCCAGACCTTTAATGCTCTTAAAGCATGGGTTTAACCTCAGTCATCCACAACGTATATAGCACAAGCACTGCAATTTGGGTTTCAATTTTAAAAAAAAAAAAAAAAAAAAAAAAGTGAACACTTCTAAAAAAATTAAGTAAAAAACACCTCACCAAGGAATAATCTTTTAAGATCACAGCTTTATGACGTGGCAAGATCTATACACAGTAACTAGCTTGACTAAGTAGAATCTCGCATTAGAAAATTGTTAAAGAGATCTTGATACAGGATAGGTGACCGATGAGACAGCCATCAGCCCAGCGGGCTGCAGGATGTTTGCAGCTGAACACTTCGTTAAGTCTATGAAAAGTGGGACGTCAGGCTAATCTCGAGGACGTGCAATGCTGCTATGTCCTGGGACAGCACATCAGCAGCTTGGTCAGCGTTACCAGCTAACAGTCCCTTCCCTGATATCCTCAAACCCACGCGTACTTCCTCATCTCTGCCATCTGAGAGCATTAGCATCGGATTTACTCACTGAAATTAGCCACAAGAATCAAAACAACCATCTGAAAAGCTGGCTGCTCCATCACCATCCAATAAGCTATAACTCAGGGAAGCAAAATCAAAACATTATATAACTTAAAACCCTTACGTTAAAGATTTCTGTAAAGTTGATCCTCCTTAAATAAAGATTTTGGACTTTCAAAACAGACTGAGAAAGCTTCAGGTTAAATGCCTTAAATTTTCTTTTATGTTTTAAGCACTTTCAAAATCAACGGAAAATAAGACTGAAAATATTTCAGGTGTATTTAGAAGTCTTTTTTTTTTTTTTGGCAGTTAACACATTGCAGGTACAACTCTCATCACTTCACAAGGAAAAAAACTAAAAAAATGTAAAGTACCGGAACTGCGGGAGGCTAAAGTCACCACACAGAGATACCAATTCTTTCCTCACTAGGGAATCCCATAATATTTGCGTGTCAGTGATTGACAGCTGTCAGACTGAACTGATTGACAGGCCGCACAGCACATAACTGTAAAGTCTATCCACTTGTTATAAAACAGAATACATAAAATGGTTACAAAAGGCTTTTGGAGAAAAAAACATTATTTCAAAAGCAAACAAATACAATCTCTCTTCTTTTAACTTTTCAACTTTAGAACAATCATGCAACAACAAAACATTTACTTTTTTTTAAGTCTTCAACTGCACTATTAAGCTGCAAGAATACTTTAAAATTCCATATTCATAATCAAAATGCAGTATGAAAAGTCTAGTTTTGAACTACATCAGTTCTCCTCTGAAAGCACAATCATTTATTGAAAACATCAGCAATAAGTCAACATTTGAAAAAAATAAGAGTACAGAATCAAATTAGACCAGAGTACCTAGATTAAAAAAAAATAAATGCAAAACTTATGAAATAACGAAACTGTCCCCAATTCTAACGTGTTATTCAGCATTTTTCTCCTCTGTAAGCATTCTTAGTAGGTGAAATTTGCAAGAACTTTATACTACCAAATAAATATTGCAGACTTTAAAATGTCAAAAATGATTAGGCTTTAGAGGTTATTTTCTCCATTCGCACAACACACAGGGACATAAGTGGCCGCATATTCTGATGATAATATTTGATGCCACCTCCATAGTAGCCTGCTTCCCCAGTGGTGAAAACCTGCTCCCTGCTATTGACAATACGGTCAAATGACATTTGGAATTCATTAATCTTTAATAGCTGACCTTTAATTCTAATAAGCAGCAGTTTATACATAAGATATATTTACTGGAAGATTAAAAAGTCACTAAAGTGCTAGCTTTTAGATGGAAAGAGAAGATATGGAATCGGTTTGAAATTTAAACGGAGTATCCTACAGGGAATTTCAAGTTCTTACTGCCTCCACTGAGAGAACAGAGAGGTAATGGCCAGTTCTGGGATTTTCAGCCAAACAGGACAAGAATCCTTTTCCTTTTAATGCTTCAGGATAATATAACTTCAAGGGGAAAAAAAAAAAAAAAAAATCAGGCATTATTACAGTTAAGAATATAATGTTACTTGCTTAGGTAAACAGAAAAAAAAGTGTGATTATTTAAGTAAACTCAGCTTCACAAGTAAATGTAAGTTCAATTTTATATACTCTAGAAGCCAGTATACCTGCAAACTTAAAATAGTTAGTGCAGAAAGACCAAAGGGACATTTGTGAAGTGTTTACACTGTAAAACCTCTATGGAAAGAGAAGGACCACGTCTCAGAGAAGGCTCACTGGAAACCAAGCACTGGCTTTGTCCCATCTCACTCAGACTCGCACCATTCACACTGCTGGAACTAAAGAAGTCACCTTACCTTCTCACCTCTGGTCTTCGAATCTTCTTTTTCCTTCTTTCTTGCCGCTGTGATAAACTCATTAAACAAGGCCTCTCGATCTTTCATCTTTTCAATTGCCTTGAATCTCGAGTCTTTAGCATGCTTGGCTGCAAATTCACTAAAAGTAGTTCTGCAACAAAATGGCAAGTGAACTCATTTGGCAGAGCTGTCTTTGCTGGGAAGCAGGTTCAGCACAGAAATATTTCTTCTGCTAGAATACATGCCAGAGCACAGTTTAAAAAAAAAAGGCAACATCCTACAGTCTCACTATAGAGATGCTTGATCAATGAACTATATAGAAAGGAGTCAGGTTTAGGCACACACATGAAAGGTACTGTTAGAGACTTACAGGGGGGGTTTTGTTTGCTTCTTTGAATACAGCTACCCGCAGAAAGTGCAGGTGTAGGAAGAGAGATTTCAATGCAACCAAGAAGAAGAAATGAAAAAACTCAGTTGTCTACAAAAATCATCTTTTTTTGTGGGTTAGCAGTTCAGCCACCAGTCTGTCCAGGTATTTCACAGCTGTGAAACTGAAAATTTTACATGCATTCACTTGCAGCCAAACCATGCTAAGAGTTCACCAAGAAAATCATCTTTCGGTATTAGTCACAAGAGAACACCGGCTGAATCCATTTTTCCTCCTATAGTGACCACTGTATAGCCTAATCTTAAAACACAGAGTTGAAAATATTTTAAACACTATGGGCAAATGCAGCAATACTGGGCTTTCAACCCATTATCCGCATAGCATTTCCTTGACCATTCTCTCACCTCCAGGGCCAGATTCCAATCTGTGCAGTAGATATAGTACTGCCACTTACCTCGAAAAAAACCACTATTGTGCTTTTTCCAAGCTCTGATGCAAATCTGGCCCAAAGAATACGTGAGACACTTATAATCATACGAATGTTTTCATCACAGCATGGAAATAATTAGACTTGGAAAATCCAGCCTACTGTTGCTGTAGGGTAAATTGAAACAAGAAGAGAATTTGGTAGCTTATTCAAAAAGATTAGAAGTGAATGTACAGCTATATTGAAGAACAAGAGCTGTTTTAAGTGAAGAACACAAACTCTTGAGCATGTTGGACTGAGACAGATGATAAAAAACCAGTCTGGCACTCACAGAAGTACAGCAATATCTTTAGACAAACACTGAAACCAGAAGACAAAGGATAAGATTAAATAAGACAGTATTCCAGCTGGAACTCTCTTTCCCACCCCAACCCATAATCGGATAAGAGTCAGTCCCAATATGACACATCGGAGATAGCCTGGAAGCTGAGGATACTAAAGCTAACATAATAGTCCATGTTAGTCTCTGAATTATATATTCATCTTATTAGAACTTTTTCTTAAACCATTTCTACACCTCCATTCTTCCCAGCCTACAACTGTCGAAACTGCTACCCTTATTAAATGAGCAGAGGTGTGTTTTAAGTAAGAGTTATTGGTCAGAATTGAAGTAATTTAAAAGTTAACATAACACTGGCTTCCACCAGATTTCCAAAACGAGTCACTGAAAAAAATTAAGCTGAAGTGAAACAAATGAGTTATTTCACTGTAAAAGAATTAATGCCAGATAAGCCAAGAGAAGCTGAAAGAGAATGCTTTAGAGCTCATCTGGTGACATAAGCGCATATTTCATTAACTCTGTGAGAGAAAGCTGGGAAACAAACAATTCTAGCAATAATCTTGAATATTAGTACATTCACTGTCATCACCTCACTATTATCACTGCACGTAGGCCTAGATGTGAGGGGTATGTAGTAATTTCTATACTGAAGCAACAGAACATTTTATTATATTAACATACTTTGTGACCAGAAAAACATCCCTTCAGGCCCCTCCAAACTGAAGAAACCTCCCTAGTACTTCTCAGAGACTACTAATATTCTTAAGAAGAAACAGGGTTATTAAAGAAAACTTGTGGTGAGGATCATGAGGCCTTTCTCACAGTCCAGACAGCATGCTGGGGATTTCTTCAAAATGACTGAAAATACGTAAATCATTATAAATCACACGTTCTATTATTTCATGGGTTAGGCGAATACAAGCAGGCAAAAGATTTCAACAATATGCGATGATTTTTCTCCTCTTCACCCATTTTGGAAGAGGTTAATTACCTAATACAACCCAACATACTTTGTTTAATAGAGCTTACGCATACGAACAACAAAGAAGCTCCTACCTTGGATTAATCTTTGCTTCTTCCATCATTTTCTTGAAATCCTCCTTGGCCTGCATTATTTTGTTTTTCTTCTCCTTGCGCTCTTCTTCTGCTCGGGTTTTCACATACTGATCAAATACCTACAGAAAGACCAGTCACCGACATAAAACATACAAACCTGAAGCCATATAAGCTCTAGGCAAGAGGGAGAAAAAACCCATTTCTTTCCTGTTCTCCTATTTCCTTTCCTCTCACCACAGAGCCAACATCGACGACGTAGAAAGAAGGGTTAAGGACTCTTTGTATTTAAATATGCAAACTACTCCAATCTGCTCAACTTGTAGTGTACTGCACATAATCTGAGACCTGTGAAGAAGTTTCTTACACATTCATGTTATGTTAACATTTTTCTGGGTCATGTTTAAGACAGCAGACACTTCCTGTGTTCTTGAAGTTTTCCATATCCCTACATCCATTTGAAGAAACGCTTCTGGAGTGAGAAGGTGCCTAACAGCAAAAATGGAGTTTAGTTTTTCCCCAACCACTTTTTTTTTTTTTTTTTTTTAATAAATAGATAGATTATTCATTATGCCAATATTTTGAAGAGATACTGATGATTCTCACTGTTTCATTCAGGTTTTGGGAGCTCTCTGTACACATACAACTTTTACTGTGTTAAAATATTAGATCTTCCAAGCACAGGAAAAACCATCAACTCACTTTGTTTCTTGCTGGCTTCTTCCGTTTCCAACAAACCCTAATCATAACAAAAACCCCTTGCAACACTGATTAGTCTGGAAGGTTAGCAGGAACAAAAATAGCAGACTGAGGATTTAGATAAAGCCGGTAGTAGCTGTGTCTGAATGGGGAGTGAAGTTGACTTCTCTTTTACCTGTTTTCTTTCTTTCGGGTTGAGAAGTAAGTAACGAGGATCAAAAACTATCTTGTGTAGCTCTTTCTCCCATGTTGAAAAAGCAGAGACCTTTAATTAAAAAAAGTCAGATTTTAACTAATGGTTAAGTTTCCTCAAATATACAGAAGTTGTACAGTTTTGCTTGAAAACTATAGGACATCTGATGAAAAGAGGGAAACAAACTCATCCTGAAGTTTTCATCACTAACAGCTGACGGAGGCTGCCTGTGGTGGTGCATCCCACCCTCCTTTTCTCCTGGACCGCTTTACGATTTCAGAAACTCCCATCAGATCTCGGCCTTGGTGTAAGGAGATGGACTATGAGGCAGCACTGTCCGTACCAGAAACCCCTACATGGCTGAGGCAGGGAGTGAGAAAGGGAACAATGTTATCCCCTGATAGCCTCAGAACATACCTTATCTGAATCACAGCCCGAGTGGCGCAGTACCATCGTTACTAGAATTCCAGTGATTACTGACCCGGATTGTGGCCCAGACTGGAAATTTACTGATGACTAAAGCCAATCATCTCACAATCCTATAAAAAAGCGGTCCTAAGTGAGGCCCTTTGAGCTCTCCTGGACCGCAGTGGGCTGCGACTGGCATCTCCCTCTGAGCAGGATGCCTCTCAGAGCTAGCAAACTCTTAGAAGTTTGCTAAAATCAGAGGTCCATTGCTGAAGACCAACAGTGGAGCCTGGGCTGAAACTTTTCACTCCTTGAGGCTCAACCCTCACCCACTGAGAAATGGCGAGACATTTGATCTAAGTATTCCACTGAACTGAGGGGAATTTTTAACATATATACACCTTTTTATATATAAATGTGTGAATCGATTAAAGTAGTCTGTAGATGTATGATTTAATTACAAAGTGAGTCTTTCACTGCTCTAGATGTATATATATTATCCTTAGACATAAACCATTGACCAAGTCTAACACTAAGATTGGACCTAGGCACACCTAGACTCCTCGCTGAGAAGGAGTCTGGAATGCAAGGGGGTCTGTTCTAAACCTCATGACTCAACGGGAGGGTCCTCCTTCTCCTCTGCATCCACAGTCTCTCTGTGAATCATTTTAACTCGAGTGTAACTTCATTTTCCTTTGTGTACTCCTTCCATGCAGTAATAAGAGTGAACCTTGCCATCCGCAAATCTGTAACTAAGTCGCTGGTTTGATTAGTTTTGTCTAATCACTTTGTTAATCGACTGATGATTGAGTGCTATTAAAATATCACAATCAAAACCTGCGATTTGCCACAAGTAAATTCTAAACTGCTACTAAATCAAATTGTGTAAAATCACTCAATTAGTTGGCAAGATCCTAAATCAGCATTCCATGACAAATTGGCATAGTAAGCAGGATGGCAAGCAGTATCACTAATTACTTAGTATGCTGGCCCCGAGCCTCCAAATGATCCCCACCTGCTAATAAGTAGAATGGCGTACTGGGCTGGTGGAATTTATATGCTGGAGAGAGGAGAACCTCTAGTAATACCTATTAAATCCCTAAATGAACTTTCCACAGCTATTACAAAAACTGCCTGTATTCCAGGCCATGCATGAGTGCGGCCCTCTTAATGTTCCCATATCGGCAACTGTGGATCATAGTACATTAAAGTCGCTAATTAAGGGAGCCCCTGCTGTACCCAAACCCTACCTCGCTGCAAAACGAGATGAAATTAGGAGGGACATAGACTTCAGTGTCCTACTAAACACAAGGGAGGCTGCTGACAATCAGGAAGAGGCAGGATTCACAAATTCATTTGTGACACTGCCATAGCAAGTTTCAACACTAATTGGCTCTGCAAACTTCTAAACAAGAACACACTCTTAATTGCTACTACTGTGTGACATTAAAAAAAGTAGTACATCAGAAGAAAGCCTTGAGATTCTATGTTCTCCTATGCCATGCCCGCTCTATACCTTTTCTAAATGTTATGGGTGTAAATAGTTCTGCTACAAAAGAGATTGATTTAAACACATTCAAGCTCATCTTAAGCAAGCTTTATTAAAGCGATCCCATAAACCCAGTTATTGAAACTAAAGGAAAGCTGAATAGGCAGCTGGAACTACTTCTTTTTAAAAATTACTATCTAAGTTTATATTCTAATAGACTAATTTATCTATCAAAACTGGTTAGTATCAAGCAGATTTCAAATTTAGTTAACTAAAAGCAAAAACTGCCCATTTAAGGATAAGAGTGTACAGATGGCAGTGGAACTTACTGCTCTTCTCATGTAGGAACATTTCCAAAAACATTAAGGATGTGTCCAGATTGTGTGTCCTATTTATTTTCAATGGCTGCTTTCAATTAGGTAATTGCTTAACTTGGAAAAGAGTTAAAAAAAAAAATCTGTCTTGATACTGTTTAATTTCAGTTACTGAGAAATCAAAGTTTTGCTATAATTATAATATTCTTGGAAATACGGAGTCTTGTACTAAATGCATTCATTAACCAGAGGAAGGATGAGATTGTTTTCCTTACATAAAGCACTGCAGATTATGAATTCACTAAGAATTGAGAACTCTGCCTGAACCTCCCCCTCCCCCTCTCTCCCGTTCTTACATACACACACACACTTATTTCTCTGACCCCTCTTTCTAGAAGCATGTCCTTGAATTGTTTCATCCGAGCCTCCAGAGGGACAATGGCTCTCTCTCGAGCAGCTTTAATTTCAGCTTCCATAGCAGCTTCCTTCTCTGAATCAATATCTTTGTTATCATCTTTCCTGAAAAAAATTAAACATACAGTGTAACTTGAGAAGTAATATGTCAACCCTGTAGGTTAGAAATTGAACTACACCAGGACAGAGTGGGTATAACCGATTACTTCAGAAGCACAGGCGTAGAAATCACAAAAGCCATTCTTTGAGACTTGAATACGAATGCTTTCATACTGAAAGAGCTCAAGAACCAAGGTATTCTCAATAACTTCAGCACCAAAAAATGACTCCAAGAAGTTAGCACACTCTGGTTGTATTCAATGGTCTCGCCAGATGTGTGACAGATTTTACATTAGCTGCACTAATTTTCTTATCTCCTGTTCCAAGACCACGAGGCCCTGTCAAAAGACTATGGGTAAGGGAGCTAGTTCAAATTGAGAATACCTTACAATCATTACAACAGAAAATGGTGTAACGCAAGTGATAGATTCATCCATCAAAGCATTCTGGAAAAAAGTGTGTTGTCTGTTGATTTATGTTTACTAAGAGCAAACGTGCTTCATCCCAGACAACTCAAAGCCTTAACTGCCAACAGCTTTATGACCATCCCTAAGAATACACAATAACAAATAGTAAAACTACCTTTAAAACAGTGCGTCTAAGTAACTCAGAGTGAAGTGACATATCTCTCTTCCAATAGGCAAAACAGACCAAAAGACCTAAACAAAACTCTTAAACCTTTATAACAGAGTGAAAACAAAGTAATCTCTGTGAAAGTCTAGGTGGCTGGATTTTTTGGCAACAAAACCTTGTGCACAGAAATTAACAAGCTATATAAAGAAGCAACAGAAGCAAATTATTAAGATAAACTGCACTCAAAATATTCCTTGGATTCATCAACTTACACCATTTATTTCCATTCTGAATGATTTCCAAAGGAGAAGCTATTTCCGCTATATGTGAATTTCAGCTATCTCAGAGAAATATCAAATACTTGAGTATATTTGCTAAATATACTTGCTAAATATATATATAAAAATAAATATACTTGCTAAAGTAAAATAGCAGAAAGTTGATAACTGTATTCACCAATCCTATTAGTCACTGTTCTACTCTGCTGAATACAACAGCATACACACCGTTCAGATGAAAAACTTTAGTTACTTTATCTACACAGACCACTTAAGTATTGAAAAAGCAAACTTACTTGCGCTTTTTAATTTTAATAGGCTCATCTTCATTTGCTTCCTCCGTAGATTCATGCTCTTCTCTAACTGTAACAGATTTCAATAATACTTTAGGTTTTATCTTTATGATAAGTTTGTAAATCACAAATGAAGCCTTGTGCAAAAACAGAGGATAATGCGTGCAGCAATAATGTATTCTGACAAACGAAGTCTTCAGTTGCTTTCAGAATAATGCTCTTGGAATTTGGTGGCAGGACTAATGGACTTGTAGCCAACTTTGTATTTAAAATGACAAACACTGACCTTTTATTTCCAGGGAGGAAAAAACCCTCAGGCTAATGAAGCACATCTGGATCTTCTGATTACCTACTTGCCCTTTGCTTTCCTCCAACTACCAAGCCCACACATCATCCCAGGATCATTTACCAGAACTCATGCCAGAAAGAAGTCTCATCTCAGCAGCCTCTTGAATGTTCTCTGCTCTTGGCAGCTGCTTCCAAAACTGTATTCCAGTTGATGTTCTCTAAGTTAAATCCCCTTCTGTGAGAGCCCATTCGTACATTATGATTAATCTTTTCTGGCCCCCAAATTCCTCTTGCTTATAAAACAAACACAGTCCCTTTTTTAGTCAGTAAAAACTGTGGGGTTTTTTCAGCCTGTTGGCATTTAGAAAAAAAAAAATTAACCTTGTTAGTATCTACTTGCTTTAATAGACTGGTTTTTTCCAAAGGACTCTATAAATCTGCATTCCCACCAGCCTTCTTAAATTCCAAAGCGTCTTAAATTCAATACGTCCTTACATTTCTCTCACTTATTTAAACATTACTAGTTGTGGAAATCAACACAAAATAAGTGAAAAAATACATTCTGACTTCTTAAGAAGGCAGTAAGATGGCTCTTACTAAGTTTTTTTCCTTCCTCCATTCCTTTTTTGTGAGGAGGTTCTTGAATAATTTTGTCCACATCAGCTCTTCCAATTAGGTCATCTGGTCGGTCCCACATAGAAAGGCGAGTGGTAGGGTTATAGAAGAAAACACGCTCATCACCAGTCCACACCACACACCTAGAAATGTAACAGTCAGACAGGAAGCCTTGTATTATCTTTGCCTTCACTCATTCTGTATACCTTTACCATATTCAAAGACTGAAGCAAGCATAATGGTCACAGCCAGATCCAGGTTATACTTACTGCACAACTACCAGACATTCCTACTGTCCAAATGGGATATTGAATTATTGCTTTTCTCTGCTAGAAGATTTGAAATACAATTTAAAAAATGCTTTTTATCAGCAGCTGCAGTATATTCAGTTCTTCTCTAGGAAAATGTTTTAGACAGCCGAATCAGATTTTGGGATAAAATGTACCTCATCTCTCCAATGCCCCACAAAACGTAAGAAAAAGCAACCTAATGATCTTGTTAGAATTTTACAAATGACGGGATGAGAGAACCGCAGAGATAATTCGAAGGGAGACAGTTTAAATAGCAAACATTAATAAAAAAGCATCAATGGCTAAATTGCAAAAATTAAAACAGTACCTCTTCCCAACTGATAAGATTTTTACCTTGGTCATCCAAACGCACGAGGATGATTTACATATACTACAGCAAGAGTAACTTCATCACAACATTATACACATAAGCACCTGACCAATATCTATGCCAAGTGAGGGGCACAGGGGGAAGGATTGTTTTGGCCAGCAATTGCACCTATTTGCTCCCAAAGGCATAAGGGCAAAAGAAGTGAAAAGATTTATTTTTGGACAGTATTTCATACCAGATCAGGAGGAATCAGTGGCAGATGAAGGGGGCTGCGATACAAAATCCATACTGGTAACGTACCTCATAGGACAGCAGTTAGCGTGTGGCAGAAAGGCTATACCAGCACCACTGAACATTACAAGTGCTGGCACAGCGTGAACAGTGCTGGCTGGAGGAATGCAATGTTATTTGAGACAGAAGCATACCAAGAACAGGACCCTCACACACTGTTAATTGCTTTAACTACCCAGCCACCTTCCTGGTGGCTACAGGAAACATTCCAGTCCCACAGTAGCAGGCCGTAGGGAAAAAAGTTACCTACCATGGGGTTCCTGGAATAGGAGTGGTTGCAACCGGCTTGGCCTTCTGAGCTGCTTTTTCTTCTTCAGTCATTTCTTCCTCTTTTGGCTCCTCAAGGAAAAAACATGTTACAGGATCCAGACAATGACAGCTAGCTAATTATTTACTGTAACGTAACTAACTTGTTTTAAACAAGCAAATGTATTTGAAACAATGCTATCCAACAGCTCACAATTACACTTCACCCGTGCTGAAAACGGAAGCATTGGAATTTCAACACATAAGCAGCAATTGCTATTCAAAAATCTCAATTCAGGAAACCTCTGTTTACTTAACTTCGACTGCAATGAAACCTCATTTAAATGTCTTCCTAGATCTGCATGAATCCTCGAATCAAGGCCTGAATACAGGGGTAAGGGTGTAGTTTCTCACAAAGAAATTCTGATTTGTTCTTAAAATTAATTTACTTGAAAGTGAGACATGTAGTACAAAACAGTTAAAAATCTGCAATAAACCTTGTAACAGAAATAAGTGAACTAGCAACTATCTCAAAAGTAAACAGGGCAGAGTGGTAATAAAAACCAGCAACTGAATTCTGTGCTTTTGCCTAATAAGCTACATTGAAGCTCACAGAAATCAGTATAAAAGCTTTCATTTTTATTTAAACACCTTAGCGTCTTCAAGAGCTATGCTTTCTCAGCATGAAAAAATGCCTTACATTAAGTTAATTTTGGTTAATGCCATGTAAACACTACAGTCATTTTCTCGGACATGTGCTCCTAAGACTAAACTTATCAGTTATATAGCACATGGAGAACGTTTAAACTTTGGGTTTTGAAACACTTTTTGTTCAAAATAAAGGAGCAAAGAAATAGAGAAAAAGCTATTAACTTAAAGATTTCAAGCATTCAGGACAAATTTTATTTTTCTGAACACCTTAAGATCAACAAGAGAACATCATGTCTGTGTAATTCGCCAACTTTTTTTCACATACTCTGTATTTTTCTTTGAAGTGTCCTTTTTTTTCTTATGTTAAAAAAGAAGTGGGAAAAAAAAAAGTTAAAAGCCCAAAAAGGAAGGCTTTCAAATCACCCCAGGAATTTAAGAACTCAAATTACTAACCATGTCTCCTGTCAATATGCCTGGTCTACAGATGCATCCACACCTGTAGGATGTAGGATTCAAAATGGTGATACTGACTATTTGGTTGCAATGTCTTTTACCTCCTTTATAAGTTCTTTTATAGGTTCTTCTTTTGGCTCTTCTTCTTCTGTCTCCATTGGTAAAGGCTCCTCCGTAGGTTCTTTAATTGGCTCTTTAATCTTCTCTTCCATTTTTTCTAAACAAAGACAGAATTTGCCTTAGTATTATTAAGAAACCATTCTAGAACCACAACAGATTTTTATCAGATTTTCCAAGCACAACAGCAAAACAAAACTTATTTTTCATGTATTTTCACCACTTCCTGTCCTTCTTGGGCTTTACAGTATCTGCTTATAAAGATGTGATTATCTTCTGCACCAAGATCAATTTGGGGCTGCAAAAGGAAATACTGTAAGGCAGCCTATTATATTAACAACCTAACTAAAGTGTACCAACAGAAATACCTGAAACACCAATAAAAATATCAACCAACAACTGCAACCAACAGCACAACACTTGAGACCGCTTTCAGCTTTAAAATGCTGTTGACAAAAAAAAAAAAAAAAAAAAAAATCAGAGAAATTTGATGGAGAATCATCTGAGGATTGCTCTGTACCCACTTAAAAAAAATGATAAAATGTATCAATTTTGCTGAGTAAAGATTATATTTGCTGTCTCAGATGTTTTCACCTCAGTAGAAAGAACACCTATTATGTAAACCTGAAGTATTATAAAGATAGGTATTAATCAAACTAGCTAACTGCGTATGCGTTCTGAATTTGTCTGAACAAAGATTTCTTGTAACCGAAAAATTCAACAGACAATAAAAGGAAGAACTATTTGGGTCCAACTGGATTTGTTTTCCTAAAAGACTTTATAAACTGGATAAGCCACAGGATTTTTGCCCCTTCTTCCTTGTTTATGAAACAAGAACAATTTCCCTCCAATATAACACAGCCATGGATATAATGTGGATTTGTATAAACACAAGTCACAGAATACGACCAGAATACAACTTCAGGATACTGACGGGGGAGGTAACTTATTTTTCCCCTCATATTCCAAATCTGTTTACATACTTAGGTTTTGAAGATCTGAAATTTAGCATTTCAATGACCTTCAGTCTTCCCTGCTTTACAGTCTTGAGAATAAATGAATTTTTCCCTCACTATTTATATTCCTGCACTTGGGATCTTCTCAAGCACGCGAGTACGTAAAGTACTTACTTTCTACTGCAGTGAAAACACGCATTTACCCAAGTGTCATGGGATTTGGAAGCAACTCTAGAACGAAATACTCTTACAATAAAGTAGGAAACAAGCGATAACTTTCAGACTCAAGAGCAACTCAAACAGATGCTTATAATCAGGATTTCAAAATATTTTTAAGGGAGATAAGGCATTAGAAATATTCTTGTTCACATTTTCAAACACAAACGTTAATGGTCTAAGCAATCTTGCCTAGTATATAGCTGTATTAAAAAAAAGTACCTTTTTCTTTCAGTTCTTGGGGTTTTTCCCACGTTGACTCCAAAGTCCTATTGTTATAATAGTAAGTCTTTCCATCTGCTGTTTTGTACTCTGTCCACTCAGAGACTGCTGTGGCTCCAGCCAACGTAGCAGGTGAAGCAGCAATAGCAACCTGAGGATGGATCATAGGTACAATGGGAGGGGCCATGCCTGGCAAGACACCTGCATAAAGAAGAAAAAAGAAACAAAAAAAAAAAAAAGAAAAAAGAAAAGAAGGAAAAGAAACAATAAGTGACAATGAAGTACCAAAGAACCAAAACCTAGCACTTCACTGACTTAATTTACAAATAATCAACCTATATAAAGATTGTTTTAAAAATTAAATTGGAAAGCAATGCATTGTTACTGAATTTCCTTCCTTCCTTCAATCAGTAATGCCCATATCACGAGGTGAATTAGATAGCTTTTTATTTTGAGTAATGTGTAACTCTGCATAGCACAAAACTTGTTATAGACATTTGCTCCAATACTTCAAAATTAAGTGCTCTATTTATTAAAAAAAGTCTTTATTAGATCTCTATAGCAAATATGTTTTTAAAAAATTACTCCGCTGTTTAATTATGCTGTAATTTTAAGAGATATTCCTATTGCTCTTGAAAAAAAAAAAAACCAGTGGCTTGAACTTGAGCCAAATAACTGAGCAGAACTCTAATAAATCTTAAATCCCCACTTTTTTTAAAGTTAACATTAATTCAAAGCCTTGAATAAAAACTGATGAGAATGAAATAATTTCAGATTGTGTGACAGTTTTGTTTAGTACTGAAGATTGATTGGAAAAAACTTTTTATTCAGATCCTAAAGCAAAATGGCAAGTAAATATCCAAAGATAAGAAAGCCAGAATGCTACATTATCCTGTTCTTTCTCTACTCATCCCAAAGTGGATATACTGAACATATTTTGAATGACAAGTTCTAGAAAAACAAATTGGATAGTACTACAAGACCATAATTTTGAGCTTTTAACATTTATATGAAAAATTCTATCTATTCAAATAATGGAAAAGCACACATTACACATTGCCATAAAGTATTCTCTATAAGTGTCTTTTCTTAAATCCACAATTTGAAAAATGAAAATTTATACTAAGACGCACATACACACACACCAACATGCGAGCACAATCATGTCACTATACATGTGGAAGTAGGAAAAACAAAAATCCACACACAAGAAACTAATAACTAAGAAGTATGGGCATGAAGAGGTTCACAATTATTACAGAACTCAATGATTACAGAAAACTGTACTGGATTTTTTTTTGTATAAAATAAGCTAACACTAACAGTTATTTGGGAAAGTTACTTCCTGGCCAAATATTATATTTGCATTTATACTCGTTTTGAAAATAAACTATATATATTCATTCAACTGGGGAAGCAAATAAATAAATAAAAGATAAACAACAACATTCACTACCATGCCAACTTACAGACAAAACGAACTAAGATGGTTTTGAAAATTACCGGTCTTGGTGGTAGCGACTGTCTTTACATACGGGCAGCTGACTATTTGCATCATTGCTACACCTGTAAAATGGATAAGCAAGCATGTTGGAAAGCTGCCATTGTATGTCAGCTACCACTGGGAGTCTGGATGCTACAGATTTCCTGTTATAATTTGGAATGCCATTTTCAGCTGGCAAAGAGAAAGCCTCCCAGCAAGAAAATGTGAATCATTTTTGCTCCAACATTTTATGCCAGATCAAATATAAAACTAATTTTAATCTGCAGCAACAGTTTCTGCCTACATTAAACCAGCTGTTTAGCAAATTACTGGGATGTCATTAAAAAGAAAAAAAAAGGTATTTCAATGAAGACTCAGGGGTTTAAGTTCATTCAAGGGGGAACTCGGCTCTCCTTGTAGGGCAGTATCATGGGAAAATATTCTATTAATGGTGCTGTATTGCACTGACAGCCTTTGCTCAGACAGATCCATCAGAGGAGCAGCAGCAAAGTGAAACTAACGGTCTTTGCTATTTTCAGTCTGCTGCTGCATTTAGAAAGCAGTGGTAAGAGCAGAAGGACGGATTTAAACTAGTCAGACTAGCAAGGCGTGGCAGGGTGAAAGTCAAGTTCAGCGGAGGGAAAGCTGAGGTTATGAGGATCGTTACGGAAAGGCTGGAGGTGGAAGAAAGGGGGAGGAGGGAGAAAAGCAATGAAGCTGCCAACAGAGGTAAATAAAGCTGCATTAGGTCAGTGGCAGCAAACATTTTCTTTGTTTTTCATTACCAAGAACGTCACGAGCTGAAAAATGCTCTAAAAGCAGCATAACCAGCCCTCAAAAAGGTAGCATCATGCACTGTTCTGCTCATTAAATGCCATCGAAAGGCCACAAAGAGGGAAGCATCTAATCCTCTGCAATTAGATGCAAAATTCAGTAGGAAATTAGACGCAAAATTCAGTAGGAAATTAGACAAGGGTAAGGGGAACACATTTCCAAAAACCTTCCTTTTAGGGTGCGGAAGTAAACTGTGGAAGTTCTCTATACGTTGGTCCAGTCTGGACACTCAGAAACTAAAATAACTTCAGAAACTTCCCCTTAAATGGTTTCAATTCCATCATCTGAGGTTGGAAATCCTCCAGCACCAAGTGAAATTAAACCCCTGTGTTTATAACCAAAGTAATTTCTATTTTTCTTCATTAGAGATCTAGTATGGAAAGCATACAAAAATACTGCCAATTTATTTTAAAAAATACTTCTGAGAAGACAGAATTGTAATTTTTTTAATAATAATCTGAGTGAAAGAATCCCAAACTAGTTTTATTAAAAAAAAAAAAAAGTATGAATTGAGACACAAAAACACTGACTCAAACAGCACTGAATGAAGTATTTGTCTAAATTTTGGGGGGACGGGGTGTTCATGTTACGAACTTGAAAATTAGTCTGAAAATTCGTTTTGTTAAGGAAGTTACAGCATGTCTTAAAATTGGGTCAGTATAAGTAATGCCATCTGCGGGATCACTGAATTTACAAGATACTGCAGCACAGATAAGACTTAGCAGATACCCAAGCCATTTCCTCTGCCAAGTTCATTCTCAAACATACAACTAACTTTTAACATATGAATTAAGAGAAAGCAGACTTACTTTTTAGGATCTGAGATTACGAGATATCACTAATCAACTCTTCCATTGTTCCGTCTTACTACAGTATAATACAGAGATTAACTTTGAAATCACTTGGCAATGGTATTGTTCAGCTCTGACTCTGTAACTTGAAAGCAATCTGGCTGATATAATATCTAGTGCTGAAAGCCCCCAACATCTCTACAGTAAAACTTCGTCAGCCTTTTTGCCTTCACCTTATACTGCCATTGAAGTAATTTTGATTTTTCTTTAGTTTCTTGTTACTGTAAAATATTTTAAAGGTTTCCTTTTCTTTTACAGTGTTTATAAACCATGACAATCAACTCAAGCCAGAATTAGCTGAAAGTAGGCTGATTTTATTCTGTAATTAGGCAAAACGACAAATTAGATTCGCTAGTGGAAGCATGCATTTTATTGCTAGGTATCTTTCCTATGCATTATGGGTTCCACCCAAAAGGCTCATCTCACAGCCAGAACAGGAGAAGAGGCCAGATCTAAGACTTGCTATCAGGAAAGTTTTGAAAAAAAAATAACTTCCAAAAATGAGTTTAAGATGATCAATGTTCTTGCTGTCTTTCCTTCTGTATTGCACTAGTCACAAAACTTTTTGATCGAGAGCCTACGAAAAAAACCCAACCCAAACACACACACCTCAGTGTATCCATTTTCACTGGCACTCTTCTACTGCTTTGACCATCCACATTTCACTTGACAGTTCACACCTGAGTAGATGGTTATATCCTCCAAAGGTATGTAAGGACCCTTCACTCTATGCTGATCCCTTGCTGGCAATGTCAGAAATTGCAGTTATGGACATTCAGCTGACCACCTTTAAGGCTTAACCCTTTTTATTGTTCTTCCAAACCTCACAAATATGTATTCCTCTATCCTTTATCCATTTTTCTTTCAGCCTTGAGTATCGTGTTCAGAATAGTATTTTTTCCTGTCTTAGAACAGTGAGTACTACACTGCGATTTCCTTTTCAAGCAAATTACAGATTAAAGTAGCTTTGCCCAGTTATTTTACAAGACTATCCCAAAAGCAGAGGTAACTAAAAGCTGGTTCTCTCTTCTAGTTAGCAGAACTAATACCCATTTTTAACTACTTTGGTGCTTATATCCTATGTGAAAGAAGTGTTACAAAGGATTACTTTTCATCCAACCAATTTGATGGAAGGTAAAGACCCCCCTTCATACCTACTAGTCAATGCGTTAAGAGGACAGCGGGAAAGAAGCCACCTCACTCAGCTTGTACAGAGCATCAGAAATACTAAGACGCTGCTCAGAGCTGCTTCTTTGTAATTCCTAATCGGAAACTAACTTGTATCCAGTACAACTGCAGTCTCAAACCTTCCTTTGCAACAGAAAATCATTAGCTCCTGGTATATATTTAGTGCTACTGCACAATGAAAAAAACATTCATTACTTTTGTACTAGAACAGGAACTCAACTGTATCCATGCCAACTGAAACATGGTATTTAAGCAATCAGTGACTTCAGTGACCTCTAGGAGGACCTCTGCAGCAGTTACAAACAATAGCCAAGTCCAAAATTTTGCCAGCCTAAAATTAGCTCCTTAAGTATCTAAGTATTTTATAAAAACTTAAGAAAATATGATTTACCCAGGAGCCAGTGGGCTGCCATCTCAGATTTATTCTCAATGGTTTTTACATCTAAAACCTATGAATAATACCCTACCATCTTGAATGTCTTCATTATGGTCCCCAGTTTAATCCTCAATGTTTTGTGTAAGCATTAAGCATCATACTTTATAGTTGGAAACCAAGAGAACTGGAAACACCTAACATCATTCAGGGGTAATGCATTTGGATGGTCATTTTTCCTGCTCATAAATGTATTATTTTATTTTGATTTCTTTCAGCTATAATCCACATCCTAAAAATATTTATGCGCAAGACTTAAATTCTAATTCAAGCCAGTAGAAAAAAAAACTATAGCAATACTGCAATTAGTAAAATATAGTGCTATAGTGCTACAATATTCTCAGTCACATATGCATTCTGTCCAGAAGCTCACTTTTTTTAAATAGGATGACAAGATAGACATGTGCCATGAGCTTAAGGGTTTAGTCCAATCCTTATATTTTCCTATCATCTAAAAGAAAAAGGTTTACACGTTTAAATGAAGCTGTTTTCTGATATGTATATTAAAGAACTAGAAGTAAAAAAAAATTTCATGTTATTTGTTAATTAAAAAGTCTGTCTGCTAACCCTGAATTCTTTCAAAAATACTCAGAGTGGAGAGGATTCAGGCAAGTTCCGTACACAGTGGACACATGAGTGCAAACAAATTGACAACATGGACATGTAGCGGACAAGACAATTACAGTTCGCCAATTTACCTGGAAGTGGAATAGGCATGCCAGGAAGGGGGACACGAAATGGAGGTACCATTACTGGTGGAAAAGCAGGAATTGCTGCAGTTGGTTGAGGTACTGCATGAGGAACTGCAGGAGGCAATGTCTGTGGGACTGGCTGGGGTACAGTCTGCACAGGTGTAGCAGAAGGAGCAGAGGTTGAAACACTGACTGATGGTGTGGCAACTGAAACACCCGAACTCGGGGTCTGGTCTTGTGTGGTAGGTGCTGATAAAAAAAAAAAAAAAAAAAAAAAAATTGTATCTTAGACACTACAATATATTTGCTGCAAACATACTGGCTCTCTGTTTCCCAACAGACTTTATATAAGCAGATATGCTTAGATATACTTTGCCTTCTCTGTAACATTAAATATTCACAAAGTCAATTTCCAATTTTACTTTGTCCCATTCTTTACACCTAACAAGTCTCTATTAGCAGTAGCAAGGGTGTACCAAAGGACAAATATAGCCTCTGTATCCCTGTTCAGAAAAACAGAAAGGGAATGTAACAGAGTTTCAAATGGAAAAAAATTGTTCTTATATTAAATGAACACAGGTTCTACTTTTTAACAATAATGGCAGCAGCATACGCATGCCAACAGTCTATCTAAAACTATGCTTATTAGGCAGTGATCCAAGAATAGAAAAATACCAATTAAAAAAACGTGTAAATAAGCAAGAAAGAGGAAAGTACTTCTGTTCAGAAGCTGCAAGAACTTTCTTGGCCTTCAGTGCCTCCCAGTGGGAAAATACACTACTAGCATTCAATTCCATAATCCTTGCAGCGTGACTGAAATCAGCACTTAAATGAGAATAAACAGTGCTGAGTATCAAAGCACTGGCAAACAGAACTAGAGATGCGACTGATTAAACTCATGGACTAGCCTTGCAAATTTACAGTGTAAGAGTTGGTGAAGGGGAGGAGAAACTGTTGCAAAAATGAGCTAAATAAAAAAAGAGAAACCACACCAACTTATGACCATATGGGTATACTGTGCATTTTCTTCAGTATTTACTGGCTACCAGAAGCATTCCCAATAACATACCAGTATTAACATATTTAAATAAAAGATTTTTTGATCTGTTAAGTGTTTCAGAAGGAGTGAAAGTTCTTAGCACTGCCTAAAATTTAGGGAAACAGAGCAGACAGTCAGTATGTGATTTGTTTTAAGGCCTAAGTCAAATCAGTATCAGACAAGAATGAAGCTCAGCCAGAAGTCCCAGGTTTTTTTACAGGCCAAGTCTGAGAGTTATAAAATTATTTTAAATGATAAAATTTTATCACCTAGGCACAGACACCAACAGTAACAGTTCTTGAAAGCAAAGACAAAGTTTAGCAGGTAGAACAGGTAGAAGTGGAACAGACTCTCAGTGTTCGATATTAGGAAATTTTGCTTCAGAGAAGATGGATAAAGTGCTATTTCAAAAGTATGATCAGTTCTCAAAGCCTGGCAGTAGGCCAGAAGCTAACATTCACCTCCTACCTGATTCTTGTTACTCAGCAAAATGGTTAGAGTAGACCGTATTTCAACAAAGCAGCTGAACACAGTACTAAGTTACCTTTCAAATTAAATAAGAGCCCTAAAATGCTTTGAGCAATACAAATTATTTGCTACTCTGATGATCTGTCCTCCCTCCAGTGTTAACTGAAAGCATAATTTGAGTTACCTCAATTTGACTCCCTTTGATACACAGATCTCTCAAGTTTGGGATAAATGGTGAGTTAAGCTTGACTTGCCTCACCTGTTACAGGAAAAGGATTAAATAGTTCCAGGGGACGCAACTATACACTACAGCTGGAGTTGGAACAGTTCAGCAGTTGCTCATCTTCTGCATACTCTTTGGCCTGACTCAGTGCACACATTTTTGCACAGTGCAGCTACAATGATGAAGACTGTCAAACAACAGGGTTCCAAATCAGCATAAATGTTGTGCTTTCAGTAGCCCTGCGTGTAGACAAGTAACACTAACCAAACTGTTCCTTAACAAGCATAGTTTGCTTCATTTGTGCTAGGTGATCTTGTTCATCCTTTGCTGGTGACAGAGTCATGTGCAAACAGTACATAAGATACATCTCCATACAGATGCTCTGCACTAGAGGCACTTTGTTAGCATATATATTCCAAAGTATAGTCTAAATCATACTATTTATATTATATGTGGGTACTATGTATAAACATGCATTACGTACATGCTGCATAAATTCAGTCCCCTTTCCTCTTGAGGTCCCCTCAGTTGGCAAACTCTTAAAAGCAAAGGCTCAGCCCATGTAAACAGCAGTAATCTTCAAAGGTCACAAGTGAATAACAATGGCTCTAAGGACTTTTTTTTTCCTCTTTTGTGCAACTCTAGCA
Organism: Egretta garzetta; assembly: GCF_000687185.1. Classification (NCBI taxonomy): domain Eukaryota; kingdom Metazoa; phylum Chordata; class Aves; order Pelecaniformes; family Ardeidae; genus Egretta; species Egretta garzetta. The sequence goes on from NW_009258542.1 coordinate 167,734, forward strand.
AATGGGAACTTATGAGGCTTCATCAGAAGAACACCACTAATAGAAGTAATACACCAGAAGCTCTATTCTGCAATCAACCAATTCTCCACAGCCCGGGAACAGCACTCAAAAGATCCGGCCTCTTAAAGAAACAGATGCCATTTTGGAAACAAAGAGAAAATTGCCACCACAGTAACGCCTACATCAGATTAACTTTTCTTGTGAGATACTTTTAGAAACAATTTAGCTTTATCTATAGTCAAAAGGAAATGGATGCATAATAGCTTTGAGATGATGTGATAACAGCAGAAGAAAAATATACAAAGACCTAAAGAAAAAGGGTTGCATACCAATTTAGTATTTCTTTCCTGAAGTAACACTTTCAGTTTGGGGGAAAAAAACCCAAAAGGTTCACATGCAAGGTTCTTCTGGATTAAATACTGTACTTTAAACTCATATTCTACTTTACACTGAAACAAATTCCTCCTGGATACCAAGTTTTTGCTGCAGTAATTCCCCAGAGCAGCACCCCCACCATCTGTTCCCCACCACCAAAAAAGCTTGAGAAACCCTCAGTTACTCACTGGAAATTGTCTGTGAAACTGAAGTGGCTGTGGTTGTGGTAGAGGTTGTGGAGGACTGAGTACTTGAGGATGTGGATGGAGACGCTGCAGATGCCGGACTACTGGTGGTTGGTGTGGAGGCACCTACTGCTTGTGCCTGGGCTTGCGCCTGGGCCTGGGCTTGCGCAGCCAGCATCGGCGTCAACTCCGACTGCTGAATAACTTTGACCCCATCTGGCTTAGTCCACGCCGACTCACGTGTACGTGCATTATAGAAATAGACCTACAATTTAAGAATGTCACCATCAAAAAACTGCTTATCTGGAGGAGGAGCATTTATAAATGATCCAGTTCCTCCTGTTTTAAAAATAATTAATAAGAGGATAGGCAAGAGCGTAGGATTTTACCACAGCGCAAGACTGTGTATGACAACACGCTCACAACAGCAGTAAACACCCTTTACTTCCTTGTTTCTGGTAACCATCTTACCTTGCCATCTGGAGTTTTGTTTTCTACCCATATCTCTTCAGCTGGGGGCATTGCTGGTGTTCCAGGGGCAGTGACAACCAGGAGGTGGTGGCATGCTACCCATGGGAGGAGGCATAAATGGTGGTCTCTAAAGGCATATAACAATAATAATCAAGATGATGATAATACAATTTTCAAGCAGCGTTTTCCTTTATTAGAGCACCAACAGACAGTACAGCTATAATAAGGTTAACTCTACCAGTCTTGACAGCTTCTTTAACAACCTAATACTACCAGTGCAGAGAATGCGCTTCCTGACAAGCCACTACCTATGGCAGAACAGCTGCAGTAAACATTTCACTTCTGAGATGCTAACATAAACACAAAGCATCAGAAAAAAGTGGCATAAAAAGAAGTGGGGTTAGAGAAAAATCCTCTCCTGAAAAGGCAAACATAACCCAATGCAAGAAAGAGAAAGGAAGAACTGTTCCTGAATAACTGCCACTCAGATATCCCCAGCTGTGCATCAAATACACCACTAAACAGTTACACAATGACCCTCCCAGCGAAGACAAAATTTAAAAAACAAATTACAAGCAAGCATCCCATTTATTAGCATAGAAGAGCAGTGGATTTCATTAGAATCCATTATACGTCTCTATTTCCCATTAACTAAAATTCTAACTAGAGCTAATAAAAAAAAAAAAAGAAAAATATCAAATTACATTTTCCTTATTGCATCTTCATAAGAAATCCAGAACTGCAGTGCACACCACTGTCACCTGAAAGCCTGAACGCCTGCTTTTGAATTCAAGGTACATTCAGTTCTTTCATTCTGCCTGCTTATTTAGACTGTTCTGAAATTTCCCGTGCATAACAAGTATAGTGAATACTTCCCTACAAAAGACACAGTCGACAAAATCCACCAAGTTCTTTAACTTACTCTGCATCCACCTACAACTGACCTAATTATCTCCATCACTCCAGTTCTAATTGAAAAATATTTCCTCTTCACAAAGGCAACACCAAGACAGCTCACTGGTAAAAAAACCTTCTGGCTCTGCACTCATAACCAACAGGCTCGAGAGTGAAACGCACACATGCAGCAAGGCAAGGGCTCTGCTGAAGCCAGGATGTGTGCAGGAAATCCAGTGTCACAGAAAGAAACAAAAAAGCCATTAAGGTAACTAGAGCCTGCGTTTCCTTCCTTATTTCTTCTCCACAGCTCCTCCATCTGGCCACGAGATGATCTTTCTCTTTACCACTCTACAATCTGTAAAAACAATCTGGTAGAGCTCACTTTTGGCCTGCTGTTCCTAAAGGGAATGCCAGGTGTACAGCCAGGGGACCCAGAACACCCTCCACCTCTGCTCTAAGCACACCCTCTCCTTTGTTTCTACCACAGGACCTTTCAACATTGTATCTCCCCTCTTATCAGAAGCAGGATGAAAAGCTAAAAACCAAACGTGGTGCAAAGCAGACCACAGTGCTGACATGGCAGGAAAAACTTAGACATGCTTGGTGCAGGGATTCAACATACGGTAATGTGCTGTATAAGACATGCTTACTGCATGGCACAATAAAACAGCTATGATGTTAAACAGCTAAGAGCTAAAGCACATTCAGAATACAAATCAAACACATAAACCAAGGAGACATCAGCAACTAGGCTTGGGGCTTCACATTAACTCTGGCTGACTCTTGAAACTGCAAAAAGGAAGCAAGATCCTTTTCTTCCCTCTCAGTCCAAGTTCCACTGCACACTCCAACACTCTTCATTGCTTCAGAGCTTTCGAAGTAGCTAGTGCAGGGGCACATCAATATTAACAGCAAGAGGGAAAATGGGATCATAAAGCACCAGAACAAAGGCACAGTAGGTGGAAATAGTCCTAAAAAAACTAAAAGTTGAGCACGAAAGTGTACCATAGAACAAGGCCCCTAGTACTGAACGAAAGGAAGAGAAAAAGATGACATTATTCAATGAGGTGAGTGGGGCTGTTTGCATCCCTCAAACATGCTGTTTCAGAATTCAGTTCCACAGGACTTCTGTTCAGCTGAGAATGTTTCAATGAAGTGAACAGCTACTTCACACCTCCCTGAGCATTCCAAGTTCTAACAACATGCTTTATGTTCAAGAAGATGGGGAGAAAACTGCTATGGAAAACATGCACTGGTTTCTTCTTGACATTTTGTACTCAGGATGATGATAGCACACAAAATTAAACTACAATCTGATGTCAGTTTATTTCAGATGAAGTCCAGCTTAAGTCCTTGGTCCTGCTCTCACTGCTGCTTTGCTTCCTCTCACACCGCTCCCTCCATTTCACACAAAGCTGTCTGCAGAGCTATACAGTGCATTAAGAGTAATGTGGAAAAAAGCTCCCATAGCCCTGCTGCCAAAAACCATAAGCAAAGCAGGGCCTAAAATACCATGAAATAACCCATGTCAGCATGTTCGCTTTCCATCTTGCCCACATCCTTACATTGTAAAATAAATTTCACAACACTAAAGTTTTCACTATTCTATTACAAACAGTGGATTTAAACCATTCTTTACAAACCACATAGCACTATTCACCTCCTTACATGCCCGCCTGCAGTCCCACACAGTAATTACAGTGCCCTAACACTGTACTCCTACAATGCTATTAAAACAGTATTTCTTATTCACAGATGTGTTGTACCTTTCAAACTGTCTCTGAAAAGTAGGCAGAACTTAAACATACATCACCACGAAATACAGACAGAAATCTACGATACTTGAGCCCCACAGGCTCGTACTATCCCTGTAGGTGCTAAGAACGCTGTAAGTTTTAGAACAAACAAAACACAACAGCAGCAACAACCATAAGATAAAAAGCATTCTCTGTCTGCCAGGAGTAAACTTATGTCAGCACAAGGACCACCTGCAGCTGCTTCAGTCGAACACTGAGCTTACTCCTAGGTTTTTTTTCCAAATGTTAACTTTTTCTTTGTCAGTGTGTTAACAACTTCTGGTGCATTACTAACAATGCACCCTCCTGAACACAGTGCTAAAGCAGAACATACCTGCTCACTGATTATACACCCACTTCTCAGAATTGCTACCTGTCCACCTAACCAATCTCTTGGTGATCAGTAATAATAAACTACTGCAGCGATGGCAGGTGTGGCTCATGCCGGAACCCACATGGAATTCAGCTGCACCTTCTCTTTGTGCGCGTCCATCATTACCTCACTAAGCGAGGTAATAACTAAGATAACCCTGGAGGGCTGATGTGCACTTCACACGCCTGATCTGAGGCGTTCAGAAATCTGAGCGCAGCCGAATCTTGCATTCTGCACGGCCACAGGGCACCAACACGGAGTCAGGTTTTAGTAAAGACTCTGTTGGTGAGCGTATCCTAACTGCATAACTGATTAATTTAGAATTGCCTCAAGGAGCTAAACAGAAGTTGCATTTACATACCACAGGTATGCATTAGTTTTATAATACCATGCACGAGCCTTATGTTTTCATCACGCCCTGCTATTTTTTTTTCATCCATTTTAATGTCTCTCCTCTTATTATTTCCACACATGAAAACAAACAAGAAAAATCCCTAAATTCCAACTCAACAAACCAGGAGAACCTCCTATTCTTTACCTGTAAATGCGGAGGTCCCATTGGTGGAGGAATCCCTCCTGGAGGTGGCATCGGTGGCATGTTTGGATCAAATGGAGGACGTCCGAAAGGGGGGCGAGGTGGTGGAGGAGGACCTCGCATCATACCAAAAGGTGGAGGTGGTCGCATGAGAGGCGGCGGGCCTCTCATGACTGCGTTTGGTGGGGGAGCTGGGCCGCGAAATCTCAGTGCTTGCTGCTGAGCCATTCTGTGGATAAGGCCAAAGGGAAACAAAGTTTATTTTCTTTTACTGCTGAGCTGTAGGAAAATCAGTTCTTACAACAAACAGGGAAAAACCCTACGAAAAATCAAAAGGGTGTGGAAAAAATGCCACGTTTGAATAAACAAAGTTAAGTGTACAACTACTTCAATAGCTTCTTCCCCTTTGCAATTCAAGTTTGTTAATCCTCAACTGTTAATTTTTACTCATGGAAATGAATAACCTAGAGCTGGGATCAGGGTAGGCAGGCATTGTGGAAGCACATCCAGATCTGCCAAAGCTCCTCCAACATGACCTGCAACTCAAGATTCTCATCTGCACGTACATCCTAGACTTCTCAAGCAACAGCCGCCAATTGCGCCATGGGTTTCAATTATTCTGGAGTGCGAGTGTCTGTTAGGACTATCTACATCCTTCGCATTTGTGACCTACGGTAGGGTTTGCACTCTGACCATCGCACTAAACCCGCTGTGCCACCCAACCCTCTACACGGGGAGCTTCGTAAATGTATATATAGAAAAAAACGTTCACCTTTGGAACCAACAAACGCTCTTCTGCTGCTCTCAGGAAAACAATTTTGCCCACCATTTAGTGCCAGTGCAATACCAATGTTGGCATGATGACTCAAAATTGAAAAAAACAAAGGTTATGAGAAGGTGAACGGCAACACGCACGCAGCTCAGCACCCGGACCGCAGGGGCAGCCCCCGCTCCTGCTGACCTGGCCTGCGAGCGGC
>NW_009258542.1:174744-176644 GCF_000687185.1 Egretta garzetta
TACATTTGTAGTGAAAAACCTACCAGCGCAGTCGTGGAAACGCGTTCGTTTGTGCTGCGCTGTGTTTATCACGGGACTCGGGGAGATGCGAGTGGGTTCCCGCTGCCCTGGGGAGGTGAGGAGCCCCGCTGAGGTGGCGGAGGAGCCCCGCTGAGGTGGCAGAGGAGCCCCGCTGAGGTGGGAGAGGACCCCCGCTGAGGTGGCCGTGGTGGGCCCAGGTCCGCAGCCCTCGCTCAGAGGCAGCATCGGCGGGTTCTCCTGAGATGTGGCCCTCAGGGCTGCCTGGGGAGCCCGGCAAGCAGGTAACGAGCTGAGGACTCGTTATGTCCAAGTAACGAACGTGAGAAATCGTGCAGTCGGTGAAGGAAACACACTTTCAGTTCAGACACCGGATACTGTTTATTTTATGGCCCGTGTAAGTGAAACAGTCACCACATGTGGGACAAGAGTTATTCCTGTGAACCGCTTGCTAGCCCTGACCATCAGGTGAGGGCTGAGAAAACTAAATGTATGGGTAAAGCTTGCAATAACCCACTGCAGAAAACTGGGAGCTCAGCCACAGCACTGATGTTACATTTGAGATGTAATGAGATACAAAATAATCTTGTCAGGACAAGGGGTAATGGATTTAAACTAAACCAGGGTAGGTTTAGACTAGATATAAGGAAGAAATTCTTTACAATGAGGGCGGTAAAACACTGGAACAGGTTGCCCAGAGAGGTAGTGGAGGCCCCATCCCTGGGAACATTCCAGGCCAGGTTGGACGGGGCTGTGAGCAACCTGATGTGGTTAAAGGTGTCCCTGCTCACTGCAGGGGGGTTGGGCTGGGTGACCTCTAGTGGTCCCTTCCAACCCAAAACATTCTATGATTCTATGATTCTATGATTCTGTTGAAAAGCCTCCTGCAGCTGAATTACATGTTTCAAAAGAAAAAAACCCAACAAACCAGAATAACAGGGGGGAACATCACCACCCTTCCCGCTGTGGGGAGGACACTGGGAGCCTCACTGAGCCATCGGGTCTTTCCATCTCTAACTGCTTTGATTTTGTGATTCCACTTTTCCCATTCCTCTCTTTCTGTCAGAAAAAAAGAGAGCTGTCTTTTCTTAAATAATAAAAATAATTGGAATTACCAAGGGACCTCTTGATGGTGCTGTGCTAAAGAGATTTTTACATACTTTGATTTTGCTGCTCAGTTTCTTTATTCATGTGTTTTGCTTAAAGTCGCTGCTGCTGTGAGGATTTTTGACAGCTCTGTGGGTGGCTGGGGCTCCCCGAGCGCGTATGTGCCCCACTCCATCCCCGTGTTTCCCCAGCCCCTCCTGGCCTCAAACCCAGGGGGCAGCGGCTTGGGGGACCGGGGGTCCTCCCCGCTGCCTTGGCCCCTCTGAGGAGCCGTGGGAAGGAGCTGGGGGTAACCGCCACTGGCTCTGCCCCAACGGCGAGATGCAAAGTACCTGTCTCTGCTCTGTGCAGGGAGAGGAGATGGAGCCGGGAGTCCCCACCCCGCGTCCCCCCTCGCCAGCGCCGTGAGTGATCGGCGCTTTCTGATGGCAGGAGCTTAAAACGGTTTTTGGACATGATAGCTTAGGTCCTCTCCAAACAGTGGGGCTGTCTGTCTTCCACGAGCATCTTTCATCCTCCTTTTCATCTGCTTGTTTCAGGATTGTCTCAATAATTTATTAATTACAGGCTGCCAGATAGGAGCATCTGCAAGGCCCTTCCCTGTGTTCGGGGAGAGCTGGCCCCGTTCCACGCAGAGCCCCGTGCTGCTGTGCTGCAGCCCCCCTTACTGCTCAGCTTTATTTTCTCAAAGCATTTCAGCCAGCAATTCTTGGACTGCGTCTCTTTCAAAAGCCATGAATTGTGAGCTGCAAAATGCGAGTCATTTTGATGAATT
>NW_009258542.1:176708-179649 GCF_000687185.1 Egretta garzetta
TAAAATGTACTTTCCCTAGATTTCATTTGAAATCTGCATTCTAACAACACAGCTCGCTGTTTGCAGGGACACCCTTGCTAATAAACCGGAGGCAGAGTAGGCTCCAGGAGTGAGGATACGAGAGGGGACCGATGAACTGCAGCCCTGGACATGCTCAGGTCAACACCAAGGCTGCTGCAGAGCAGGACCTCGCCAGTACTGGCTCATTCATCGCCTCAAAAAGCCTCAGCACTGCTTTTGGGGCTGCGAGGGCACCCCTGGCCATGCTCTTTGGGGGAGCAGGGCTGCGGCGGCGAGTGCTGGGTCTGGGGATAGATCCCTCCAGGGAAAACCCAAACCTAAACTGACGGCAGTAGTCCTGGATCTGCTGATGGGGTAGCGTGGTCTTTTAGGCCAGCTAGGTATCTGGACAGTTTCTCAGAAATGTCTGCAGCCAGGATGCCCGCAGCAGCCTGGTTTTCCCTCTCCTTCTCACCGATCCAGCCCCAGGCTCGTTGCTCCGGGGTGGCTCGGAAGCTGCTGGCCCCACTCTGCCACGTAACAGCGTGGAGCTGCTGCCGCCGCTGCTGCTCAAGAAAGAGCATTCTGTGTGGGGATTTTTAAATGGTAAAACTGTTCACATGTTTAGATCTCTGTAACGTTTAAAGGACTATTTCTTACGTGGTCTGACTTCTTTGCCAGGCATACAGGAAGGGTGCTTGAAATTTCACGTTTTGGATACACTCTCTCCAATTTGCCCAAGTTCCCTAGGTCCAAAGCAAGTGGCCTTTTGCTGCTTCTTTGCAGCTATGCGACCACAAGCTGATTTTCATCACTTTCCTTTGGTTTCCCCTGGCAGTGAGTGTCACAGCCCTCGAGCTGCGGTGGGCTCCCACGAGGGCAGGTACCCGGCATCGCCACTGAGCCCTGCCCCCCGTCCGCGGGGCTGCTGTTAACTGTTCAGTTGCACAGAGACACTGACATCTTGTCATTCTTTTTTAATTTTTCTCAGATTTCAGGTTGAAGTGTGATGCCGAATTAAAAATTTTGCCCTGGGCTGTCTGCAGGGCCTCTTGGCTGCTGCAAGTGCCAGCATCTGCCGGGGAGACCCCCCAGGTCCCGTGTCGGAGGGCAGCAGCCCCAAGCTGGCACCAGGCAGCAGAGCAGGGGAAGGTGGCCTTCGCTTTCCCAGCTCCCTGCTCGGCCTCGCATTTCACCACCTCCCGCAGAGGCATGTGGGGCCCGGGAGGGTCCCTGGGGTGGGAAGGTCCCACCTGAAAGACCCAGCCTAGGGATCAGCCTGACTGCAGCCCGACCTAACCGCCCCACTGTCAGTTAGCGAAAGCACGGCTCGGCTTTGGCAAAGGGGAACGCCACACGCTGGGTCTGGGCATCCCCTGAAGGTGCTTATCCCCCAAAAGAGCAGCTCTTGCAAAGCCAGGCAGCCGCAGCGCAGCCCTTGGCCAGCACGGTTGGCAAACAGGGCACCGCTTCTGTGTTCAGCATCAGCTGAACCAGCGGGGCTGGGAGGTCGGCACGCTCACGGGGAAGGGAGCCGGGAGCCGCCATCCTCACACCGCCTCCATCCGAATCGTCCCTGGGCCCCGTCCGGCAGCCCTGCGGGGGTTAACGGGGGCTCCCCCGTGGGCTTGGCCGCTGGCGAAGCAGACGCTTGCTAAGGAGGGTGAGGCAAACTTGGCCTGTGGTTCTGACTGGGATCCAGTCCTCAATGTTTTGGTAATACATCCATTTTTGATCCTGGTGTATTTTTTTACACAGACTAGCAGTGATTAAAATGGTAATTGCCTTCACTCTGGCTAATTGCATTTCACAGCAAAACTATTTGTAGAACGATCCTCTCGTATTTTCTGACTGCTAGGCTATTAAACTAAGGGCAGGAAAAAGAATTTATGGTTGTGGTTTTCTGTGAGGTTTAAATAATTATTGGTTTTGGAAACTATACCTTGGAAATGCAGAGGAAGGAGTGGTCTGAAGGAAGCCCGGGGAGCCAGCGATGGGGAGTCCAGCCCCTCGGTGTGCACGCTGCAGTGGTGGTACCTGCCGTGCCGCACCGCACCGCGCTGCTTGCCACCCACTCCTTGGCAGCCCTGAAAGGGGATAACGTTATTGAAACCCTTCAGTAACCCTGTGATGGGGGTCCAAAGGCGGATTTGGGGGCTGAAATGATGGGGCTAGCCAACCCTTGCCCCGTGCGCAGCACATGCTCGTCGTGCCCCTCCATCAGCCATGAGTGCCGTGTGTGCGCTGTGCTCCCGCTCGGCGGCGGGGCTGGAGCCGGCCGGAGCCCACGGCAGCGGTGAGGCACCAGCCGGGTGTTGTGGGGAAGCAGACGGGGGTGGGTGTTGTTAAACTTTAACAGGGCGCATCCCCATCCGTCGCATCAGCTGCTGCACGGCATGGCGCACCCAGGCCCCGGGCCTGGAGCTCCCTGATCTACCCCAATGCTTTCCCTGTATTTATATGAAAAAATCTTTTTTTTTTTTCTGTACATGGGGAGTCTGCAGATTTCCCCCTGACACAGGGGAAGGGCTCTGCGGAGCTCAGCCCTGGTGAGGGCTGCAGAGATGGGGGTGGGTGTGAGGTCCATGGAGGTGCCCAGAGTCAGCCAGAGCAGTGGGTTTTGCCCAAACTCGGGCTCATTTGGAGGTTATGGCTGGAGTACAGCCAACAAAGCCGAGCCCAGCCTCTCTGCTTGCGCTTGGCAGCGTGATCATCTCTGGCAGCTCATTTGCCAGGAGGGACCATGCCCAGGATGTGCCACCCCACCCTGCGAGTCCTTCTGAAAGAGTTGGGGACCTGTGATCGCTGTCAGCCACCACCGTGGGACCTGGGAGCAGGCCCTGGCTGAGGAGGCCACGCTCGGCCCCTGTCCAGAAATTCTGGGAGCGTCCAGGGAAACTTCTCATGTCTGAAACCCAGCCACAGACCTGACACCAATAGA
>NW_009258542.1:179772-180407 GCF_000687185.1 Egretta garzetta
CTTCGCCGCTCTCCCGCTGCCGCAGCCGTGCCGGACCCACGCCGTCCCGGGAACGGGCTGCCATCAGGCAACGCCCCGGAGGTGGCAGGAGGGGCTCAGTCCCCAGTGTGTCCCCATGGCAGAGCTGAGCACAGCCCCTGCCACCCAACAGCTTGGTCCCCGTGCTGGGGCACAGACCCGGGCTCCTGGCTGGTGTGGGTGGGGGCTTTACACAGACATGGAGACGCTCTGTGTGCTTCTGCACTCGTGCGAGGTTCTTCTCCAGCTCCTGACCATGACTTCTGCTCGTCTCCGTGTCCCTTCTCCAGCCCACGCTGTCAGGGACTTCTCCGGTCCACCTCGGCGCCCTCCCTCAGAGCACAGGGCGCAGGGTGCACGGCACAGGGTGCAGGGCGCATGGTGCAGACACGATTTGGCAGAGAGCACTGACTGGGGGCTGCCCGACCCCAGAAGTGCCCCCATGAAGCCCCACACCAGAGTCACCCCAGGAGAGCGGGGTCAGGGCGGCCATTGGGAATTGCCACGGGGTCAGCTAAGGGGACAACCCGGCAGCGGCTCTGCGTCCCTTCCCGGTGGCGGCTGTGTGCCAGCCTTGTGCCAGTACGCGTGACGGGGTATCGGGGAAAGGAGATCTT
>NW_009258542.1:180435-187190 GCF_000687185.1 Egretta garzetta
TGAGGCAGTTTTAGGATGGAAGCTGCAGAGGGATGGGACAGACATGCTCTCCTGCTCACACAGTGGTGCAGGAGGGTCACGGCGATGCCGGGACAGTGTCTGTGGGGCTGCTCCTGGGGGGACGAGGCTGGTGGAGGCAGTGTAGTGGGAGCTGCAGCGCCCCAGGGGCCGTGGGACCCCCAGCCACCCACAGCAGCCCCTGCTCGGCAGCTGAAGCGCAGGGATGCCGGGGGGCTGCAGCGGGATGATGGCAGCCATGCCGTTCGGGAGGGGTGCTCCCAATCCGGCGTTCATTTACCTGCCTGGGACTGTGGTGAATTGGAGCAAACCCGCTCCTCGGGCTCCGCCTCAGCTCTGCCACGGCATCCCAGGGAATGGCGTCAATGTTAAATCCCAGGACACCGAGTCTCATGGCCAATTTGCTCAGGTTTCCTCGGTGGGGGCTAATGTGTTTTCCATGTTAATGTGCCTGCACGTGGCATCCAACCTGCCTGCAACGTGGAGCCGCTAATACTACATGACTGGCTCACGTGCCCCATTTGCAGGGGACGGGCTGTGTGCATCACTGCTGCTCTGCTCCTCCAAACAGCTTTGGCCTGGCCTGGCCCCAAATTTACAGTATTTCATGTTTCCTCATTAAAGGAGGAAGCAAATGATTCCTGCCCCAGTGTCTCTGACAAGGAAAACACTTGCTCTATCCAAACTATTTCAGGTTCCTTCACTGCCCCCGCCCTTAAAAAGCTACAGGGAAAAAAGCACAAAATCTCTCTTTGAAAATTCCAGCATTCAAAGAAGTATCAGGTTTTTTCCTAAATATTTCCTCTGTCTTTAGGCTAGAGTTAGTTTGAGTTGTGAGGCATTTCGTCCCTGTTGGCAGCATCAGTACTTTGTCAAAACATCCCCCTGGTGCTCCCCTTAGAGCCGGGCCCCAACTCCCCCTCCATCTCCATCCCATTTGCAACTGCCTCTGAGGTTCTTCTTCTAGCAAAGGCATCCAAGAGAGCCCATCCTTGCTGCCTACCCAAAATCACCGTCCCTAAGCCTCCTGGCCTGTTGCTATCCCAAGGAGACCCACGTGCTCGTTCCTCTGCTCCATCGGGACATGATGCTTTGGGAGGAGAGGCTGGCCGAGGAGGAACGGGCAGTGCAGGGCATGACGGAAGGTGGAGAGTCGGAAGCAGGCCAGAAGCAGTTGCCGTGCTGGTGATGGAAGGAGATCCTCCCCGCAGGCAGGAAGGCACATTTCAGCCATGGCTGGAGCAGACTGGGTATGTGCTGCAAAAAAAGTGCCTGTGCGCTGCCCATCCCTCTGCGAGTCCCCGAAGCCATGGCCATCAGCCGGCTGGGGGATCGTAGAGCATAAAACCAACCAAGCAATAAACAGAAGTTCAGATGTTTTTTCAGATGCTTTTATACGTTCTCACTACATCACTTAAAGGAGGATCTCTGAGTTTTGCTCTTTTTTTTTATAGGCAGAAAACTGCACTCAGGCCATAATGTGGTAATGTTTGCAGACTAATCTGTTTTGGCATTTGGGGAAAAACAGACGTGTTCTGAAACAACCGAGATATCAAACTTTAACTATCATCTCTGACTCAGATTTTTGACATGTTTTGTTCCTGCTCGCAGGGCTGCTGAAGGAATACATAAGCGCCGGGCTCCGTCAGAGCAGTGCAGCAGGCTGAGGAGGACCAGCCTGGGGGCCCCAACCAGCTCAGCCCCCCGGCTCGGGGCAGCACGGCCGGCACCCCACTGGCATCGGGGAATTGTGTGGGGAAACCTGAAGAAGAGAAGCCTGGAGAAGAGAAGACTGAGAGGGGACCTCATCAATACATACAAATATCTTGAGGATGGAAGTCACAAGGATGGGGCCAGGCTCTTTGCAGTGGTGTCCAGCGCCAGGACAAGGGGCAATGGGTACAAACTGAGACATAAGCACGGCCGGCACCCCACTGGCATCGGGGAATTGTGTGGGGAAACCTGAAGAAGAGAAGCCTGGAGAAGAGAAGACTGAGAGGGGACCTCATCAATACATACAAATATCTTGAGGATGGAAGTCACAAGGATGGGGCCAGGCTCTTTGCAGTGGTGTCCAGCGCCAGGACAAGGGGCAATGGGTACAAACTGAGACATAAGAGGTTTCAGTTGAACATGAGGAAGAACTTCTTTACTTTGAGGGTGACAGAGCACTGGCACAGGCTGCCCAGGGAGGTTGTGGAGTCTCCTTCTCTGGAGATATTCAAAGCCTGCCTGGACGAAGTCCTGTGTAACATGCTCTAGGAGAACCTGCTTTAGCAGGGGGGTTGGCCTGGATGATCTCCCGAGGTCCCTTCCAACCCTTGCCATTCTGTGATTCTGTGTGATTCTGTGATTCTGTGAAACAAGCTGGCCGCCTTCATCCCGGGCTGCGGCGTGCAGGGTCCTCCCAGCAGGCGCTGACCTGTCCCAGAGGAGCCAGCGCTGACCACGGCAGACGTGGGGCTCGGGCTCCATCCCAGGTGTGTTGGTGCAAGCTCCGGGCTGCTCCAGACAACTCTGGACATGGCTGGCTTGTGGGGAGCTGTAGGTACCCTGCATGCAGAGGAGAGAGGTGCCAGGTGACTTGCAAAAATACTTCAGGCTCTGGCAAACGACGGGTGACCACGGGGTGCTCAGCTGAAGCTTCCTTAGCTATGCATCCTGCAGAGGTCTTGAAATTTTAATCCTTCTCCCCAAATCATTTCCTGACTTTTTAGTGGGTTTGTCTTCTAGGCCTGCCATCCTGTTATGTGTTTTTGTTGCGTGAATTATACAGCGTATTTGGGCACGCTCTGTGCAGCACTGTCCCATAGTAGCTCTGGAGGAGGATTTCAAACACAGGAGATGAAAGGAATGTTCTCTGCATGCTGTAAATACTGCAGCTCCCGCACGTGGCCCCGCTCACGATGTGTCAGCTACGATCCTTCCTTGTCTCTTCTTCCCAGAACCCGTAACACAGGCGAGCACAAATACATCAGAGCCTCCGCAGCTCCCGCCCGCCTCTGGCCGCGTGCTGCAGGGGAGTCCCGGGGAGCGGGTGTTTGCTGGAAGGCCAGACCCTGACCGCGTGCTCCCCGTGCTGGCCCTCTCCCGCTTTTCCTCAGCCTGAAGAATGGCTCCAGCTGCTGTTCGGAAGCGACTTCAGGATGCAAATGCAATGGTGGTGGGACCTGTTGCTGTGAGGCCAAGGGATCTGTACCAAGGGAGACCAAGGAGCATCACCTCCAGCGGCACCAGACCCAGCTCCCCCCGAGCCCTCCTGCGGGTGCAGAGCATCACGCAGCAGCTTCCCACGCTGCCCAGGTGGGATCAGTGCAGCGGGGCTGGACACCGGCTCTGTTTGCAGTGCCTGTGCTCCCCTCTCATCCTGGGAAGTGCCTTATTTTTTGTGCACACAGTTTGGCAGAGGTCTGTTAGGAGAATGCTGACTCTCAGTTGCACAGGCAAAGGCAGCTCCGAGGGTGATGGTGACAGGCATCTCTCCGAGGTGACCCCTTGCTGTCACACTTGCCGCCACTGTCACATCCACCCATTTTGGGGCTCCCAGGGTGCTCCCAGGGCTGCTCTTACCTGAGCCAAGAGGCAGCAGCCCTGGATGCTGCTTCTTCCCCTGGCAGCCCAGGGCGCTGCCTCCTGGCTCCTGCCAAAGCAACACCCCGGGGGGAGGCTTTGCCCCCCCACCCCTCCAGCAACATTCCCCATGCTTTCGAAATCCAGCGGCAGGGCTCGCCCTGTGTAAACAAGGGCCCCGGTAAACTCGCAGAAGGCACGCGTTAGACACACCAGGCTCAGGAGGAGAAAAATCAAAGGTTTCCCTGCAAATCCATCTGCCCTACATCTCCTCTCCATTTTGATCTCCAAACTCATGCAAGTTTAAAAAGCAAGTGAATGCCGACAGTGTGATTAACCTCCCCACCTGCTCCCTGCTTCTTTCTCTCCTAGAAAGAGAAGCTCAGCTCACCTGCCTGGTGGGAGCACCTCCTTCAAGCGCGAAGATGTGGGGAGTCAAACCAAGATGGTTCCGCTGAAATTACAAAACACAACACTTTTAAACAGGCGCTGAATTATTTAGTGCCCTCGCAGTACCCAAATGCTTTGCTCTTTTGGTGGATGATGGTTTGGTTTCCCTCCCAGCTCTTCTGTTACGATAGAACAGTAAGCGGGGAGATCAAACATTTATAAATAATAACCCACGTTAGGATCAGGCTCTGCCACCACAAACCCGGTGGGGTGGGAGGCAGTGCCAGGGGCATCTCGTCCCAGGAGCAGTGCAGTGCTGGACGCAGCCTGGGCACTGGTGGGGATGCCCCCCTCCCACCCGGCCCCCGCGGGGTCCCCACGCAGCCACCAGCAAGGGCTGGGTGACATGGCGTGGGCAGGCAGACGCTTCCCGGTTCCCCTTGTGCACCTGGAGAGGATGAAAACACATAACACTTTAAACCTCAAAGGCATGGAGCAAAAACACCGAGGAGAAGAAGTAGCCCCGATGGGGGGGTCAGCACCCGGGTGTCCCAGCCACAGCCCCATCGCTGCCCAGCGCAGGTCCGGACCCTTCAGCCCTCTGCATCCCGAGACTTGGTATTTGCCTTCGACACGTAAGGCACACATTCCAGACATACACCCTCGCTCGTCTTGCTGTGACACAACGGGGCACTAGATAACTGTTACTGACTCCTGCATTTATTACTACATTGCATTTATGTCCCGGAAACATTTCATTCATCCTCAGCAAGCCCCCGGCAGAAAAGGCAGCAAATCCGCAGGCGGTCATTTTCCATGCAGCCTGTTCCATTTTGATGGCATGCTATGGCCAAGAATCCCTGCTCTGACCCCGGCACCGGCCTTCCCAATCCATGTGCAGTGAAAGTGAGTGGCTGGGACCAAGCCAACTGTGAGCACCCACAAATTCCACTGCCTGAGAGGGGGACACGGGGGTTCAGCACTTTTGAGACCACCTCTATTTTACACTCTGCATTTAGGAGCTCCATTTTCACCGGGCAGGTTGAAGACGCTTAGTGTACATCAGTACAGAGCTGATCTAGATTTATATAATATTATTGTACATTTTTAATTCTCTTTGGATTTAAAAGCAGTCAAAGTGTTTCATTTTCTGCTGTGTATTGTTTTATTCCTCCATATAAAATTCTACTGAAAATGTTGTGACATGTATCTCCATATATAATTCTACATTTGCTTAAAGAAACAAAGTCTAAACTATGACTTGACGATGGAATAAATTTGTATCTAACATTTCCAGGCAAACTGCAAAGCACGACTGCTGTCATTAAAGACAAATTTGCTTAATTGCTTTAAAACTCTCTGTTCTGAAAAGAACTAGCGGAGCTGTGCGACTGGAATGAATTCCTTCTGCTTTGTATTGGTGTAAAGCGGTATTTTCTTTTGAGTCCGTGAGTCTCCACGGAGCTCCTGTCCCTTTGCTGGGAATGCCCACCTAAAGCCTGCAGCCACGTGCGCTTAGCATCCCCAGGCTGGTCCAGGGTGATGGAGGGGACAGTCCTGTCTCTGTGCCAGGCTGAGCGCCGGGCTCGTTTCGGTGGCGACGGGCCAGCAGTGGTACGGGCTGCTGGGGACAGCCAGGCTGCCCAGCCAGAGCTCCCTTCTCAGGGTCCCCTGCTCACCCTGGAAGCCCTGCTTGCCGGCGGGTGACTGTCCTGGAGCTGCTCCAGCTGCTCTGCCCTCGATGAACCGGGTTTGGCTGGGCAGCCTGGGGTGCTGGGACTCCCCATCCTCTGGCCCCAGTGCCATGGTGGTACCTCACCCCGAAGCCCCACATCTCTCGAGTGCACATGATGATCCTTGCTCCAGCCCTGTGGATGACAGTCCCATGCATGGGGGCCTGCAGCAAAGGCTGGGCTCTCAGCACAGATCAGTTCCAGCAGAAACTGCTTTCCTAAGAAACAATTTTTATCCAAAACTGGACAGGTCTCCCAGGGAGGGAGAACCTCCTCCTTGCAAACTTGGGAGAAGTGAAACCTTGGGGAAGTGTGGAGAAAAAAAAAAGACTGGAAGTTAGAAGTTTTGCAGCTGAAAATCACCAGTTTTCTCTGGAAAATAAACATGGCCCCAGGTCCCGCCTGTGCCCCGCTTGCCAGCGGCTGCTCCTTTAGCCAGCCCCTGGTGCCACCCCGAGTGCACATGAGCTGCTCTGCACCCGGGTTTGCAGGGGCAGCCAGGAGCCAGGACCCTCAGCGGGGCCCTGCAGCTCCCACGGGATGCGGGCAGCTGAACCCTGCTCCGGTGGGCAGCAACACTCACACACACTCACACGCACGCTGCTGCCGGGCTGCCAACAGTTCACATCTGCACCACAGCACCCCCAACACCAAACCCCAGCACCCCACAGCCCCAAACCCACCAGTGCTAGGTGTCCCCACGTGCCCCGTCCCGAGGCCCTCCCCTCCCTCCCCTCGCCCTCCTCCCTTCCCACATGCGCTTTTGTACATCTGGGGGCTTCCCCCCCCCTCCGCAGCTCCCATGATAGCAGATGTGCTTCTATTGATTTCCTCCCTGCATTTGTTTTTGTTATTTATTATTAATGGGATCATTTTTCCATCCTTCGTGCATGAAGGCAAATTTTGTGTAAAAATCAATTGAGTGAGCACCGCCAATGGCTTGTTTGGTTTTCTGCGCTTTCATCTCTTATGCGTAGTCCCCGGGAGACAGAGAGCAGGATATTAAGGAACAGGCATGGAATGGGGAAAAAAATAATAAATCAA
>NW_009258542.1:187481-189143 GCF_000687185.1 Egretta garzetta
CAGCTCCTCACAAATCCCCATACCCTGGGAGGGTGGGGGTCACTCTGGCACAGCCCTCAGCTGACAGAGCCAGGGCTGGCACTGGCTTCTGTCAGGGGCCTTGGCACAGCAGGGAGGGCTAGGGGGGGTTGAGCCGAAAGGTGTGTGGGGACGGATGGAGGCCAGGCAGGATGGGGGCCAGGCAGGCTGCGAGCAAGGGGCTGCACCCCCTGATGGGCTTCTCCCGGTGACGCTTCTCACTGGATTTTTTCAGCAGTTTCCCACGAAGCCTTTTAACAGCACAACGGGTACCAAAAAGTGAGCGGTGCTTCATGTGCGTAATGCCTTCGTCTGTATCCCAGGGCCCAGGGGCCCCGGATCGTAAAACAGACCTTGCTGTTTAAGAGCAGCAGTCAGTAAAACTCTCTTTGAGTTCCCAACTGCAGCCAGACCAGCCCGTGCTTGGCTTCATGGGGAGGTGTGTGTGTGTGTGGGGGGGGGGTTAGAGAAGTCGGAGGTGTTCAGGCTTGTGGTAGCGGAGAGAAGAAGGTGGGACTGGAGGAGAGCACTGCACACCCGGGCCTGACTCTGCTGCCAGTCGGGGATGCCGCTGAGCACCGGCTCCTTCTGCCTTCCTTCCACCAGCCCTTGGTGTTGCCTTCTGGCTTTGGGGCACTACTTGTTATACCAAGAAGAAAAGGTAGGCTGTTTCTCTGTGCCTCCTCAGCAATAAATACTGGGTCTGAACTATTCCCACTGAAATCAAAGGAACTTAATCCCCAGCTCCAGGAAGATCAGATGAGTTTTCTGTATCACCGTGTATTTATCTGGCACCAGAGCTTTGAGAGCCAAACCCAGGAAAAGACTGAGGCACCAATAATGATTAAAGCACGTACCTGACCTCCACAGTAAAATCCCAGATTAGGTTGACCAGGTCCTATTTATGATATCTGGGTAGAGAAGATGATACAAACTTGCACATGCAGAGTGAAAAGAAACCTGGGATTTGCAAAGCCTAAAATCTGGGCAAAGCGAGCCTCTGCAGTGCCGCCTCCGTGCAGAGAGGAACCGGGAATAAAGGAGGACAAGGAAGAAGGACCAAGCGCTTCTGATCTCACTGGGCAGAGAAGGAGCACACAGGAACTTATTTCTGGGACTGTCACAGGAGGTTTGGCAAAGTTCATTTAGGACTTGTTTTGCCTCTTTAAGACATTTTCTGGACCTAGCCGAAAGGGACAAATGCGAAATTGTCAGGAAAAAAAAAAAAAACATAGCAGATCTAGGCAAAACCAGAACAGCCACAAGTAAAACTGCAGCGACAACTTTGCCGTCGTAAGAAGCGGCGTGGTCCGATTTCCCTGTCAGGAGAGAACAGGCAGGAAGAATCGTCGGCCACGGCTGTAAGGTTGTCTTAGTAAACACGGGCGAGCAGAGACACGGCTGGTGAGCAGAAACACGGGCTAAGTGAGGCTCGGGCTAAGCGAGGCTCAAGCTAGGTTTAACGCAAACCAGGAAGGATAGTAATCCCGTCTGAGGGGCAGCTTTAGGACGTTTAAGTTATTTCTGTTCCATGCTGGAAGGAAAAGGCGTGCGAAGCGGCGTGGGTTCGCGGTGCGCTGCCTGCGCCGGCACTGCCGGGGGTTCGGGCTGGGTCTCGCCCTCCCACGCCAGGGACCGGCCGGG
>NW_009258542.1:189339-189676 GCF_000687185.1 Egretta garzetta
AGGGCCCCCCCGCCCGAAGCCCCGGCGCCCGCAGCGCCGGGAGCGCCGCGCAGAGCATCTGCCGAAGTGCCGGCGGGCAGCGGGGGAACCCGCCGGCTGAGCCGCCTTCTGCCCCTTTTATCCTCCGGCAGGCGATTAATATTGCATCACCCATATTTTAAATTTTCAGAACCCACAATATAATGTAATGGCATAAGAGGGCATTTATTATTAAAGGACATTTGATTGGGGGGGAAAAAAAATCATTGGGGCTGATTGGAAAAACAGGGAGCGAGGGGAGCGTCCTGGCTTCCCGGCGAGCCGCAATTAGAAGGCCGAATTTGTACGGCCCTTCCCT
>NW_009258542.1:190272-190854 GCF_000687185.1 Egretta garzetta
ACTTGCCGGGGCGTGTCCGGGCGGCGGCTCCGCGGGGGAGTTCCCCCGAAAGTTGGGCGCGGGGCGGGCGGTGGGGTGGGCTTTTGTTTTGTTTTGTTTTGTTTTTTATCCTCCTCTCCTTTTATTTTTTGGGGTTTTGTTGTTGTTGTTGTTTATGTAGTTTTGATTTTTTTTTTTTTTTCCAAATTCCCCCCCCCCCTCCCCAGGATGACGGTGCGGGCGACGCTGCTCAGATGCCGGCCGAGTACTTCATGCGCTTCTGCTTCTGGCGCTGGTTGCAGAACCAGACGCGGACCACGTTCTTCTTGAGGTCCAGCTTCTCGGCGATGGCAGCGATCTTCTCGGAGGAGGGCCGGGGCTGGAGGGCGAAGTAGGCCTCCAGCGAGCGCTTCTCGGGGGCGGCGATGGAGGTCCGCTTGCGCTTCTTCTCCGCGCCGCTGAAGAGCTCGGGCTTGGCCAGCTTCTCGCGGTGGGACTTCTCAGCCTCCTCCAGCCAGGCCTGCAGGATGGGCTTGAGGGCGATCATGTTGTTGTGGGAGAGGGTGAGGGACTCGAAGCGGCAGATGGTGCTCTGGCTGAGGG
>NW_009258542.1:191290-191957 GCF_000687185.1 Egretta garzetta
CGCCAGAGCCTCCGCGCGGGCCAGCAGGCTCTCATCGAAGCTCCCGAATATATTGCCCTGCAGCTGCGAGCAAGAACGCGCATGGTGGAGTCAGTGGGGAATACTGTCATCTCCGGATGAAAAACCTGCCCCGGCACCGCGATTCCTCCTCAGAGCTCAGGTCATAAAAATTAATACGAAGGCAGCAGCCCCGCTCGCGCAGACGTGTGGCTCAGAGACGGCAAGAACGCGCATGGTGGAGTCAGTGGGGAATACTGTCATCTCCGGATGAAAAACCTGCCCCGGCACCGCGATTCCTCCTCAGAGCTCAGGTCATAAAAATTAATACGAAGGCAGCAGCCCCGCTCGCGCAGACGTGTGGCTCAGAGACGGGAGCGGGAGAGGGGGGGAGAGAGGTTCCGAGACGCGCGATTGTTCTGGCGAACATGAAAAAAACATTAAGCCGGTGCCTGTCAGAAAATGTGCCTTACAGCGGTAATTATGCTTCATCTACATACCTGCGGGGCCGGGAGGCAAACTCTGCGCATTGCCTCCGCGCTGGAGTGCAGGCTGGAGAACTTGGGCTCCTGGAGGGCGGCGTGCATGGCGAACGGCTGCTTGGCGTTCATGGCCATCATCTTTGCGCACCTCGCAGGTAGGCAGCCCCTGACATGGGCTCAGGGTTGTC
>NW_009258542.1:192202-201295 GCF_000687185.1 Egretta garzetta
GCCTCGCCGGCCCCCCGGGCAGCCCCGGCTGTACCCCCCGCTCGGATCCTGCCCTTCCCTGGGCCGGCGAGGAGCGCCCGGGCGACACAAGGCAGCAGGTCCCGAGGGAAGGGGACGGGAGGGGGAGGGTATTTCTTTGTGGGTAAAGCGCAGGGGATGAGGTTTGGACCAGAGGGACCGTTCCTGCCCGGGGACCTGCTGCCGGGGTGTCTCCTGCCGGGGTGTCTGCTGCGGCTGTGCTCAGCTGCTGCTGGCACTGTCCGCTTGCCTGTCACCAAATTCTCCCCCCGCAGAAAGGCTCCTCTGCCCCCCAGCCCGGGGACTGGTGCCACTCTGCACACGGGTGGGATAAACCAAACAAGCCCCAGCGTGTTGAGGAGAACGCATCTTTTGTGGTTCCTGCGTGACTAAGAGAAACCCTGCAACACCACCTTAACGTAACCAGGCTGTGCCACAGCCGGCTGGGAAAGCAGGCAGTGCTCCTGCTCCTCCTGAGAGGCTGCCCTCTCCAGCACCCAGCCAGAACCAGCTTGGATTTAAACTGTCCAGCACCCCTCCGCTGGCACCCAGTCCCTCAGATGCCTGTTAATTGTCACTCAGGGATCAGTCCTGAGCTTCTTACTTGGGCCAATCCCCCGCTAAAAGCCGGTCGGCCAGGCCCAGGGTCTGCAGTACCTGCATGGGAAGATGGGCCGGGGAGAGGAAAAGTCAACTGATGGCAGCATTCGTTAGTGCTACGGGGTTACTGGGAGCCTGCAAGCAGGTCTGCTGTTAAAATTCTGAAAGTGCTAGGAAATATTTCCACCGAGGATTTTGTTTTCATAGGAAATTGTGAGAAATCTATCTGTCTGGGTAGGGTGTGGGGCTTCTTAAATGTCTTTGGTGCAGCTTCAGGTTCCAAAGAGGCCCTGAGATCCCTGACCTGAGCCGCAGCTTCGGGCACAGCGGTGGGTCAGGGTAATACCAGTACTGCCCTTCCCTCGGCAGCTGAAATTACTCTGCAAACACACACAGAGATGCAGGCACAGACACACTCTCTCCCCCCCCTCCCCACTTCATAAATCCTGTAAAATACCTTCTCAAGTACAGGAGAGTAAAGTAAACTGAGAGATGTTGAGTCCCTGTAAGCTGGCTGGTGAATCAGAGCCGTGCCACGGTCACATACGTATTGCAAACTGGAAACATCTGATCCTTGACTCGGTATGAGAAAACAGACAAATGACACCCCCGCCTCCCACCCCCCTGAGAAAAACAGTGCCAAAGTTGGCATAACTCTACTATTGAGCTGTCATTTTATTTTTGCTTTCTCCTAATCTTTATACATCTTCAGACACTACTAGGCTTTGATGGTCTGGGGATTTAAGGATTTTGCAAGTGTGAACTCCAAAGTTCTTAAAATTCTACTCCTAGATTTAAAGTTTCCAAGAGTTTTACGGGCCTTAATAAAAACAGATCAAGAGCCAAAGGAGTTGCTGTCTTGGTTTCCTGACAAATGTCTTGACTTTGCTGCAATGGCCAGAGAAAAGAAGAGGCACCGCTTCTGCGGCGAAATGCCTTTCATTTAGGGAACGTGCACATGCCAAAGATGCTTGCAACGTCTCGCCTCTCTGTCTCAAAGCAGGTGAAGATGTGTCCGGGGAAGGGGCTTGGGGATGGGGCTGCGAGAGGTGTGGAGCAGCGAGCTGGCAAAGCAGCTTCCTCCCGTTGGGCAGGGGGGAACCGGCACGGTGCCGCAAAGCTCCATGCCCTGATTTATGATAAAAAATTTAAAGGAAATCATTTATATTTCAGAGGGCCTAAATAGCTGCATGAAAGTTTTATCTAAAGTGGCACCATATTTATAGTCACTCCTGCTATGTTGGAAGTAATTAATAGAGGGATAAGTTTCAGGCCTTTGTTTCGTTTTTAATCCTCCCTTTATTTAGTGCTGTGTGGTTAACGGAAATAAATAAGAGGATGCAAACGGGAAGCTGGGTATAAAGCCTGAGGTAGTGCCTGGTCATCAGAGCATGTCTCCCCCTCCCTGGCTCCGAGGGCATTTGCATGGGGCTGCCACTTTTTTTTTTCCCATCTCTCTGCTGTTGCCTCCTTCCCTTTCAAGCAAGGAGGCGACGTCGGAGCCCTCCAACACCTCCTTCCCCTGTTCCCGTGTGAAACCGCACGCGCCGTTTGGAGGACGCGCTGCAGCCAAGCATCACACGCTTGGATACGGAGCTCGGTTCGGGGCTCACGTCCCAGCTCAGACCCGTCAGCTGTCACAGCCCACCCCAGGAACACCTCTCCCCACTGCCTGTTTTAAACAGAGTCTTTTCCTTCCCTCCTGAAGGCAGCCGCTTTGAAAGAAAGCGGTCTGGGTAATCTAGCTGCTGAGCTCCCTTTAATTAAGGCTGTAAAATATTGATGTTCCTGGCCCCATCTACTGATGTTACACCTTACAAACAGAGGAGAGAAATCCAAAGGATAAACAATAACAAGTTAAAAGAGCCCAGATGGTTTGCCATCAGAAACTATCTGCAGACTCAAAGGTGTCACTGCAATAGATTTCAGAGATCATTCACATACTAATAAATAATTAATAGTATTTCTGGAAGAAAAAACCACACTAAACCCATACCCTGATGAAACATCACTAGTGACTCATTGCAAATAGGAAGGTAAAAGTCAGCTAAAAAGTATCTGCTATTGTATTCTTTGTCACATTCAGAGATTCCTGTCCACTTTCCTAATACATAAAAATATTCTCCTCTTATTTAGAATTTAACCCAAAGCCCATCACAGTAAGAGTGTTGTTGATTGGCTCTTGGTTTCGTTGTACTCATTCAATTTGGTTTAAAAATTGAATGGTAAATGCTTACACAGGACTGCTGGGAACTTTGAAATAGGAACGTGTGTTATTTAACACACTGATTTGTCCTAATATCCTCCTCTGCAATGGGCTGTAAGCAGTCACAAAGCCAACATAATTTGCCTCGTTAAATTTTCTTCAATTGCTATTTAAAACAGCCATGTAACTTCCTGCAAATCTGGTTCTTCTGGGGTAGGCTACTGCAATACTTTACCTTTTGAGATCCGTGAGTAAGCTAAGGCATGCACAGGGATGCTTCCCTTTCCTGGCTGGGGAAACACCGCTGTGGGTGCCCGCTTTCTGTCTCCTGCCTCAGAGCCTTTGCTCCCCTCGCCTGCCCACCCCAAATCCTGGGAGGATTCCTTTGGCACCCCCTAGCACCTGTCTTCACTGCGTATCTGAAAGAGAAGCCGTGTTTTTCAGACCCGACTCAAGATTCACATGATAAAAGTAAGTTCTGTGGCTGAGGTGCAGCCTGGTACCATAAAATGCCCGATGCGTGTGAAGGAAGAGTGACGAGCCCTGACTTTGGGAGGGTCCCGCTGAACCTGGGCTTACACAGCACACCTCTAGTACCCTAAAAACACATCTCTAGTACCCTAAAACCACAAGCCATGCTGCAGCCGGTATGATACGGCTGTTCCACTGCCCAATCTGATCGAGGAAATATCTAGGATTACCCAGACGGTCAATTATTCATCAGCTAAACGGCCAAGCATCAATTACCTGGCTTGATTCTCTTATTCATTAAGGAGATTGAAGAGCCCAACTTAACAAAGCAAAAAGAAAGTTGCTAAGTTACGGGAGCTGCCCGGCTCGATAGCGGGGCCACACTGTGTCAGGCTTTCAAAGGAGAGGGGTCTGACAGCGAGGAAGTCGCTGAGGCTATAGAGTGTCACCCGGAGCAGTCGGGTTTTAGAGCAGCCCATTCCTCCGCAGGGCTGAAAGCAACGGGGTTAAACAGAGAGGCAGGGCCGTGCCGGCGTTGTCACTGCACCGTGGTGCGGGCACGGTGGGGGCCGGCTGGGGGCTGCCCCAGGAGAGGGGGCTGGAGAGAAGGAAAGGTGCTGGAGGGGTGTTTTGAAGAAGAACTTTAAAGGTGAAAGCGAGGGGCCAGGGAAGGACCATCATCATTCTGGGAAGGTTTTAATTACAGGTGGGGGTGGGATGGAAACTATTTCAGAGAGAAAAGCTGCAAGTGGCATCGCACTCAGCGGGGATCCTCAGCCGGATCCTGCAGCAGAGAGATCTTACAGGCAGTTGAAGGCAAAAGCACATTTCCCACCACTCCTGAGCCACCTCCCCGTGCAAACGGGCCAGACACTGGGGGGGTCAGGAGCTCGCCGAGGGTCCCTGCAGCCCAGCGGGCAGGGGAAACCGGGAGATGGGACGAAGCGTGGAGCTGCAGGAGGGGCATTTGCACCGGCCGCTGCAGGGGTGAGCCCAAGGTGTGCATCTCTGGTAGTCACAAAGACGAGCTATGAAACCAAAGCTCAGGCCTGCCGGCATTCAGCAGCGCATCCCACAGCACCTGGTAAAGCCCCGCAGCTCCCATCACCGCGCTGCACGCCGACAGTGACCACAACCAAAAATTTGCAGTGAGCGTTTGGCATACAGCCCCCACGCAGCCAGAGCCGGTTTGACCAACCTGGCACAACTCAGGAGAATAAAGGCTGCTGCTGGTGCCGGCAATTCCTCTTTCAGAGCAGCAGATGAAGACCTGGAGCCCTGGGTCTGGGAGCTGCGCTGGCTGTAGGGCCCGGGGTGGTGGGGGCTGGGTGCCCTGCCTGCGCTCGCCCTGGGGCTGGGGTGCCTGGTGCACGCAGGGCAGGGCGCACCGAGGTGTCAGCCACGTGGCAGAGCGGGTTCGGAGCTCACCGCAGCAGACTCCCGGCCTCCACCCAGGGGAAAGGCCCTTCAGTGAGGTGACATAAACCTGCAGCAGGACACACAGCTTTTGCTGACAGACTGCTTACCCCCAAAATTGCCAGAGCCTGGAAGAGAATAATGACAATAAATTAAAAGCCAGAAAACTGCAGCGCGCATAGTTACATGGCTGTGGACACCATCTCCGTGACCGTTGTCCACGGACAACCATTCCGTGACTCCCGGATTTCTCCTTCTTACAGGGATTTGAGAGAACGATAAAGGCACAGCATTTCATGGAGATGAGCAACTCAAGTTTCCAGTAAGTACTTGTCTCACCAGCATTACCAACCAGCTCTGGTAGCAAGCGTTCCTGAGCCGTGCAGCTCCGCCGCCGTCGCCCAAGTGGATCAGTACACTCTGCTCCAGGCATGGGCTCTCCCAGCTGGCCGTGGGTGGCTCCACACCCTGGCTCTGCCCGATGTCCCTGGGACATACCAGACCTCCCCACGAGTCCTTGGTGGTGACCGCGTATATTCTGTTCCAGTTGTGGGTCTTGGTGCCGACCCGTTAACAACAGCACAACTAGTCTGACCCAACAGATTTTGTGACGTGCTTTTGTTCCATACCTTTTGCTTCCCTGATTTGTCTTTTGCTATTCCTACCTTGTGCCCGCTGGCGTGGCTGAGACATGGAAAGTCTGGGTCCAATAGGCCAGGGAGGGAAATCCGGGGCTGTGGGAAGGGTTACGGGAAGCAGAATAACTACGTGCAAGTCCTATTGCTTATGGTGCTGAAGTTTCCCTCCCAGGACTCCATCCCTCTCAGCTCTTCATCTTGGCAAGGACGGGCTTCCTCTGCGAGCCAGGAACGCCTGCGGGTCTGCTCAGCGTGGGCTACCCGCACACTAGCCCCCGGACCACGCTCCCGGAGGACTGGGCAATTGCTGAACTTCCTTCCAAGGAGAGCAAAGGGGAAATACCTGGGGTTTGTGTGTTGCTTCAGATTAAATTATAAGTGCTGGTTCTCATCTTCTGTAACTAAAAACCAAAACGAAGTTTTGCTGGCTGCACGCAGAGGAGCTCTCGGGGAGCAAAGTCTCGGGCAGGTTACTGGGCACAGGCAGTGGACACAGGCAGCTCCACAACACTGAGTGGGTGTTTCCAAGTGTTAATCCCCAATCAAAACTAAAAAAGCCTGTAGTATTAGAAAAGCATTGTGGCTGTATTAGAAAATTAGAAGTGCCAAAGCTCCACTGCAGCATTGAAATGTTTGTGTTTAATGGAGGCAGGACAAGCAGCCTGTCTTCCAGCAGTAGCATTTGGCAAGCTGATGCAATCTTATTTTTGAATTTTTCAGTAAACAACGTTTTGATTTGAGGTCCCAGGAACGCGAGATGCCAGACAGTTCATGCTAACTGGGAGGTCTGCCTTGTACTCGTTTGTAATGTGCATGAATTATAGAGCTTGTTTCTTGTATCATTCCCTGAAATTAAAATTGTAACAAAGGACACATGGGTGCTTGTTAAAAATAAACCCGACCTGTTCCTGACAGAGATAATAGGGGCAACATGACAATATTTTCGGAGGGGGGGCGGTGGAACAGAGCACTTACCTGTCAGGCATCTCTTTCTTGTTGTATTTGCTCCTAATTCTAGAAATACATCTAAATGTAGTCTAACAGGACTCTGTTCCACAAGAAATTAATGAGGAACAACCATTAATTATTCATATCCTGAAACAGTAGGTCTGCTAATGTTTTTGCTAATCAACAAGTCAAACAGCTGTATCCTTGTCAGGGCAGTCTTGGGGAGGATGGAGAAGGAACAACATTGATATGTTTTACCCCACTGCCCCCGAAGTCTTGCCCTTCGTTTGCACATTTCTCCATCAGGAATCCAGGGTGGCTGCTACTTTTTTAACGCCATCTGTTGTTATAAGATTGAACTGAAACATTCTCCAGCTCGGCATCAGCTGCAGGCTGGACCAAACTGCAGGGAAGAAGCTGTGAGGAGCTGCCCGGTTGGCTTCCAGGCCTTTGGAGTCAGCTTTGGTAGGAAAAATGAAGGGAATGAGACAAGGAAGACAAAAATCCAACCAAAGGAAAAAGGAAGAAGCAGGATTCAGCTGCTCAGGCCTGAAATAGAGACTGAATATTTGAAGAAAACCTGCATTTGGCACTTCTGGTCCTTTGTGCCCCAGTTGGAGGTCAGCGGGCTCGTGGCTGGGTCCTGGGGGCACCCGTCAGCGGGAGAAAGGCAACTGCAGGAGAAAAGGCAACTGTAGACAGGTTTCAGGGCTGACTTTTCATGCTGGGCCTTTTTATGGGTGAATGTAATGAATTGAACCTATGAAAGTGTTGCTGTTTAGGCATTTGCTGAACGGAACACACTTAAAAATTAATGGCTTTGTTTAGAAAAAAAAATATTTTTAAAAAAAGGAAGCATAGTTAGAGAACAAGTTGCTTTCAGACAAGAGCTTGAAATGTTAAACAAAAATATGTAAAAAATATATTTCCTTTGAAGGGACAAAGATTATGTAGCCAAAAATGGACCCAGAATCCTCTTCCTTTGCCAAAATTCAGTGGTCCAAAGCTATTTTTTTCAGTTGCTGTGAAATTGCTCTTGAGCAAGAGCAGAGCAAGGACTGTTCAGCATGCATTTAAGCAGAGACTCTTAAACACCCTCCAAGGGGCGTTTGCCTCCACACCCATCCAAAGGAGTGCAGGGTGTGTGGAGCAGAGAGAGCCAGGACCCTGCACTGCCCAGCAAAATTCAGCAATAAGAAAACTCAGGCCAAGGGTGCCAGAGGGAGCAGCTCAGCATCCTCACACCTTGCTCCCAGCAGAGCTGTTTGTCTCACATTTACCACATTTTGGTCATCATCTATAAACCAGTAAAAGCAAATTCCTGCATTTTTGCACTTTCAAAGTGGAATTATTATTTTTTTTTCCAAATTTTTTTTCCAAATCTAAGGGATTTTAAGACTTCCCCATAGTATAAAATTTCTCCTCTACACATCCAACATGACTGAAAATTCCATTAGAGCCACTGCATCTTAAACTGGCTCAAGAAGGTGGTCAAGCTGCTTAAACCCTGGAGCTATAGCTGCAGTTGCAGCAAAGCCCTTCCCTCCCAGGTTCCCCAAACAAGCTGATGGCCAGTTTAATAACCGAACCCAGAATTTCCCTACTCCAGGTGCTCTAACAAACAATTTTCCGAGGCAAAAAATTCCCAAGGCAATCCTTGGGATTCAGTTTGAATTTGTTCCAATTTGATGAGGCACCTTGGGATCCCGCATTGAGGGTTTGGGGCTGTTTCCAGGAGAGGAGATGTGTGCAGGTCCGCACCCCTGGAGGCGACCGATACCACATGGACATCGGGAAGCTGTTGGGTGCTGCTGTGCCCTGTAGCTCTGCAAAATTATTCAGCTTTGTGCCGCCTTCCCAGCCCTGTTACATTAATGCTCCCTGAAATCTTCATTAAAATTTGAAATTAAAATGTAACAATCAAAGGGGGGTGGGGAGAAGTCCTGTCACCTGACGTTAAACTCATCCCTTCCATGGTTGGATTTCTTGGGGTTTAAGTGAAGAGGTCACACAGACTGCGGCACCCCAGCTTGGGGAAAAACAAACGGCCACCGGCCAGAGCGGGCAGGCCACCAGCAACGCGCCCATGCCAGCCCACGTCGGTGCCAGCCCCGCAGGTGCCTGTGGCTCCCAGCGAAGAGGACACGGGGCCATGTAGCGGTGGGACCTGCGGGCAACGTGGTTCTACCCAGCACCAACCCCACGTTTGTGCAACTTGGCACAGGCTCCCGACTCGGTGGTGCCACCGTGCCGTCTGTTGTGGAAAGGTTTATGTTGCCTGCACAAAAATGTGAGATGGCTGGGGGATGCTTACACTTGGGTTTTACCAGAGAAGTGCGAGCCAGGGAGCGCAGGCATTGCAGGGAAGGTGCTGGCTCCCCCCGAAGCGGGTGAGAGCTTGGGCAATGGACAGAAGCATTCAAAGCTGATCCCTGGGCCACAGCAGGGTGAGGAGCAAGCCTAGGGCAACGTGCAGGCATGTGATGATACAGGCAGGGCCAGGAGTTTGCACCCTGACTGAAAGCAGGTTCAGCACAGCAACAGCATCACCCGGCTGGCGCTCCTGCAGCCAGGGCTGCTCTCCCGAGGGGGCTGCCCAGGAAGGGTCCCCACTCCTAACAGCGTCCCAAAAGGTGCCATGTCAACAGCTACACAGGAACCTGTGATGAAATCAGGCTTGCTCCGGAAGGGGGTTTAAAGACTACGACTCTGCTTACGGAGGGCACCAAACGATGGTTTCACACTGGTTGGAGCAATGCTCGGCTGCTGATGCTTCCTACGCATTGCACCAGCTCT
>NW_009258542.1:201320-206001 GCF_000687185.1 Egretta garzetta
CCGTGGGGGAGAGGGGGCTCTGCCTGACCCAGAGCTCTGCAGGCTTTGAGAGGAGCTGGCAAGCGGCGTGGCCATTTGCGAGGGTTTGTGGCATCGCCCGGCAGAGGAAGGGGAGAGCCTGTCCTCCACAACCCTGCCCGTGACGGTGCAAGGCTGCTCACCGCAGCGGGTGGGCTCGGGCTCAGGCACAGTGCAAAGCTTTGCACCCAGTGCTGCACAGCTTTGCAGATTTTACTATTTGAAGCCACACATGTGGTGCTCCGGAGGTCTTTCCTCCCATCGTTTTGGGAAGCAGAGCACCCTAAAGCACATGGCATCAAGTTTTGCAGCCCTTTATTAGGCTTTTCCCCAAACGAACAATCAAACAGTTTTGGGGCAGTGCAAATCCCTAAGAATCTCATCCTTCCACCACATGCAAACCTCCGGCATTAACGTATTTTGTAGTTAAATTAGCAAGTCTCATTACTTTTTTTCCCTGTCACATCAATCTCCACATGCTAATACTAAAGCTTCCACTGCACACAAATACAGCCTGAGAGTACTTTCTTACAGGCCTAGATACACTTACAGTCGCATATACTCTCACCCTGATTTAGACTTAGCTCCCTCTCTCACAACAGAGACATCAACAGTTGGGAGTGGGCTTGTTGAAGAAGCCCTCCTGGCTCTGACCCACCGATAACCCAAAGTCAGGTTAAAAAGCGAAGCGTGGATGAAATTGTTTTCTGACATCTCTTTAGCCACCAGAGAGCACGCAGAGGTACGTTATGTTGAGTTGACTCCAAATAATTTTCACATGAATTACTAAAGTGCCAGAAATGTATAATTTATTAGCATTTAAATAAATCACAGAGCAGAAGTGCTTTAAGGTTATCGGTGCAAGATGCGCAGGCTGGGCTATAATTAACTCAAAAACGTCACCGAGCGCAGGGCTGTCAGCGGCACCGCACCGACATGATCAAGGTACCACAAGACAAAGTAACAAAAAGGGTTTGACTCCTAATAAATAAGGTGAATAACAAGACAGCAGTCGAACCCCTGCGCTGGGGGGGTGATGCTGGTGCCAGGATGGTGCCTCCCCGGCTCGGGGGCTTCTCCCCACACCTCCCTGGGTTTTCCCCGGGGTCTGGGACACGCGGTTTTCCCTCTGGAGCACTTGCAGTCACAGCAGTGCTGCAGCTTGCGTGCTGCCCGTTGGCGAGACTGCTACAGCGCTCGACCGTATCAACCTCTCCAGAGGAAACACGGTCATGGGAGATGTCCCCGTCCCCAGATCACCCCCTGCCTGTGGCCGCACGCCCCGGGGATCGCTGCCCTTGGGCCATGGCCCTTGTCTCTGCTGGGGGGGGGTCAGGTCAGCACCACCTCTGCCAGGGGTTCCTCTTCTGGCCTTTGCCACCACCACAGCTGGATGCACCGAGAGCAGTGACACCAACCCTTC
Source organism: Egretta garzetta (assembly GCF_000687185.1). Taxonomy (NCBI): domain Eukaryota; kingdom Metazoa; phylum Chordata; class Aves; order Pelecaniformes; family Ardeidae; genus Egretta; species Egretta garzetta. Next base: position 202,762 of record NW_009258542.1, read on the forward strand.
GTTTGGGCTGGAGTGTATTGACCAGATGAAATGTTTTTTAAAGTTCAAACCTAAAAGCTGTTCCTGACAAAAAGCGTATCTGCCAGACGCCATAGAGGAGTAGTGAAAACACTCTTGTTTTTCTTTTATGGGAAGGAGGGGGAAGACCCAGGTGAAGCAGGGCATTTCAGGGCGTAAGCAATTCTGCAGTTTGACCCTGCTGTGGTGAAACAGAACAAGGCTGAGGAAATCCCTCAGTCCCCCCCGTCCGGTTGCCCTTTGCTCCCCGGGTCTGGCCACCCGGCCTGTCCCCGTGCTCACACAGCATCCCCGAAGGACCCTCCTTCTCGCCCTGCTCCCGGGGGAAGGCCCGCCACTGACGACTGCGGTCCCTCAGCCGGACTGGACACTGCACCCATCCCAGTGCCGCAGCCCGCCCGGACCGGAGCCAAACGCCTCCCGAATGCCCAGGGAGCAGTGGCAGTTTTGGGGGCTGTGGCTGGTGAACCAGGGCAGGTTTTCTCAGCAGGGCACAACCACTGCCTTCTCAGAGCAAAATCTGCTCTTGCCGCACCTTTGCGGTTCACCCTAACAGTTTCTGCCCTTCGGTCGGCGTATTTCATAGCGAGCCCCCATGGTTCCTTGAAGCGACACGCGCAAAGCAGGAGCAGTGGCAGTGAAAGGCTGTGCCAGCACCGCCGGTATCGCACCCCAGTACCATTTCACACCGCCCAACAGAGCAGGGCAAGGCCAAGCGCCAACATGCAACTCGCCGCGTGCTCACACGTATCCAGGTGGAATATCCCTTACGGCAAAGGCGTTATTGAACCAAAGGAAACACAGACCTACCCGTCCCCGTGCAAGGGAGCCAAGCGTGGTAAATGGATGCCGCTTTTGAGACGCGGCCAGAATGGAAATGATCGCTCCTTGCAGAATGCCAGGACAATCCTGCCTCGTGCATGCAATATTCACGCAATCGCAAGGTTAAAAACACACAGCATCAGCTTTTTCTGTTTATACAATTTTCAGATCATACGAAAGCTGCAAGAACATAGCTGAATAAGTTTATAAGCTTTCAATTTATACTAGGGTTAAAAGCAAGACAGCGAGCAGGAGGTATTGAAAAAGTACAGAAGCAGTCTATAAAAATCTGTATCATCATAACAGAGTTTACCATTGTGAAAGCACATTTAAGATCAAATTGGAAATAAAATAAGCAGATAAATCACAGCAAAACACGTTAGATTTCCAGGATGAACGTCGCTAGGGTCAGAGAAGATATTGCTTTAAAATAGATTTATCTGGAGATTAACATAAATCCTGTTCTGCATGGTTTCCAATAAACTTTTCTGCGTGTCTTTTCCTCCCTGGAGATGCGGTCCACCCTTCCGACGGGGACAGAGGAGGCTGGGACAGCTGGGCCCTAGAGGGGAGGGGAGCAGCCTGCGGATGGCAATGCGACCCAACCTGCCTGCACGGACCCCGACGCCCAGGGCACCCACACCAGGACGTGTCTGTACCCCCCTCACCTGGAGAGAGCCCGGTTCTTGCTGACCATGGAGATGTCATACTAATCTCTGTGGTGTGCCCTACAACCCCTTGTGATGAAAAATTATTATTGCAGAGAAAAATCATCCCACACTCTGATCTGGGAAGTATTTTGTTTGTATATTCAACCTACCTGATTACCGCTCCTTCTCCCTGTAAAATAAGCTTCAACTGATTCCCCCCAAATGCAGCTCGGGATTTGTCTGTGTGCAGAAACTGAGAGGCAGGGAGCAGCCCAGGGAGCAGCCCAGGGAGCAGCCCAGGGAGCAGCCCAGGGAGCACGGGGACGCCTCGTCCGCAGGGCTGGTGCTGCTCTGAGCCTGCCTGAAAATACACGGTGCAGAGCAGTTACCTGGGAAACACGGTAAGTGGTGTAAGTGAAAAAGGAGCAAAGTGCTGAGCTCCAGTTGTCCAGCGTCCACTTAAGATGCCCCCAGATTTATTAGAAGTAAATCCTGGACTGCATCCCGTTACGGAGCAAAACCATCATTCGCTTCAAACACAGCGGGTGCTGAGCAGCTGCGGGGGTGCTGCGTGCTGCCTGCAAATCAACCTCCAGCAGCGCCTTGAGGGATGAAAGGCAGCATTCTTGTCCCCTCGTGAGCTGAGCGATGTGGAAATCTTCACCTAGGTAATACAGGTCAGATACTTAAAGTATTCAGATGCCTAAAGATGCAGACTTTAAGTTAAAAAAAAAAATAAATTAGATAACCATTAGGTTCTGATGCTTTTACCTTTCAATTAAACCTGTCTCCAATGGCAAGAAAATCTGAGAGGTACTGAAGCAATGCTGGTGCCCCAAGGAGCAGAGGTGTGGAGATCCCCACTCGGGAGGGACTCCTGCACCCGTCTGCCCACTACAGGGTAGCCCTTAAAAAGCTAAATCATTTTCTCCAACCTATGCTTTTCACCCGTTCTTCTATTTATCTCCTAAAACTGAAGGGAAGGCCCTCCCAGTGGAAGTTCAAGTGCCCTTTAAAGACTTGTTTTCTCCCTCCAGGTTGGATATTGTTCCTATGACTTGCACCATCCTTACACCTCCCCAGTATCTCTTCAGAAGCAGCTGTAATTTTGGCTGTCAAGCACCAGGTTAGTTTATACACCAGACCTTACCCCACCCACCTTGCTGTCGGCCTTGCAGTGCTTCTCCACATCTGGCTCCAGCCGCCCAGGGTCTGCCACGGAGCAACCTACCTGACAATTAACGAGCAGCGACTGGAAACGGTCTGTGCAACGATCCTGGGGAGAGAGAGAAAAAGTTCTTGTTAAGCCATTTTGATCATCGCAACTCTAGATCCATCATGGAAAAAAGCAGTGGAAGTACACATGAAAAACTTCATAGAAACATCAGCCAAACTTACTTGTCCAGTCTCGGCCACACGCTGGTGTCCACGACCTTGCCAGTAAGGACCCAGGGAATCGTCACGCAACCTGCTCCAGGGACTACACGAGGCAGAACTGCGTCCCCCGTTTCAAGGGAGACGTTAACATTTTATTTCCACCTTTGGAAAAACCTCTTCACATGCCATTACTGTTGAATGTCATACAGCTAGGACCAGAGCTGCTAAAGAGATTCTTGGCCTAATAATTCTAGCAACAATTTACTGTCATGTCTTTGTTCAGTTAAGACGGTCACTTAACACATCTTGCTTCCTTCAGAACAGCTTTCAGCAAGTTTCTGATCCGTCGCTGTAGGGAGAGCTGTCATACCCT
>NW_009258542.1:206131-231113 GCF_000687185.1 Egretta garzetta
TTTAGCAGGGGAACATTTAGGTGATATTTGAAACAGCTGGGGGGGAAAAAAAAATATAAATCCAAAGCCACACAGAAAAAACGCTAGCCCCCTTTCAAGTTCTTTTTATTCCCTTTTGCCATTAAAGTTAGTTTTGACCACATAGGAAGAAGGAAGCATCTTGAACTGAACGCTCAGCATTTCCTACTCAGTGTCAAGGCTCCATCTCCTTAAAGGACTTCATTGCGTCTTGCAGAATGAGCATTATTTGGTGGTTGTTGGCAGGAAAGCAGACTGTGGAAAGATTCTGAAGTTCAATTACTGGCAATGAGAAAATGTCCAAAAGCCCCACATTTACTACGAAGAGGCTCTTCATCAACACAGAAAAGCCAGTTCGCATTTTAAAACATTTACATTGCGGGACCACAAAGGGATGGGAGGGAGATGGCGATACAGATACAGCTATTAAATATACTAGCAAGTTCCTTCCCTCTCCTGCCCCCGTTTTTCAAAACAAGAGTGCGGTGAAGCAAGGAAAAAGGGGAAAAAATCCCACCCTTGTAAAATTTTAGTCTGTTTTCAGAAAAAAAAGTCTTATCACAGCCCAGTAACAATACACGTACGAAAAGGGAATGCAAGAGAAAAGGCTTGTAAAAATCTTGGGTCCCAAACGAACATTTACATTCACAAAAGCAACACAGGAAAGAGAAGGGAATGACAAAATTTAGTGAAAGCAGCAAAGACCAAGAGAGAAGTTAATAACAGAATAAATCAGTTCTCAGACCAAATTGCAAGGGGGTTAGTATTTGCACGTGTATGATTTCATGCATTGTACAGGCTATTTTCAATAACCCAGCAATACTGCAAAGATGTAAAAGAGACTGTGGAAGCCACCATAAAGCATTTTTCCTTTTCTGTTAAACTTTGAACCTTTCCCAAAACAAAATAGCCTTTACTGGAATTCCCTCGCCCCCCCCAGCCCCAAATCAATTTACCTGTCTTAATTAGTACTGTTTCAAAGCACAGATACACTTGAATTTTTTTCTCCTGGCTATTAACAAACTTGCACACACGTTCTGTACAAATAAATACCCCCTTCACACATATGCCTCCCCCCAAAGAAGTGATAACGCTCTTTTTGTGATAGTTGTAATTTTTTTTGGAATGGTTCTGCTGTCCAATTTATTTAAGTTAGATTTTTGTCTTTTCTAAATCTTGAACCATTCCGTAGTATATCTTTATTGCAAAAAAGTCAACATGCATCTTAGAAATTCAGATTGTAATCAATAAAACAAACATTACATATATGAATTTAAATGTATAAACAGTTAGAAATTCAACAATATCTCCTATTATACTATTACACAAGTTCACAATTTGTAAAAACTATAGTACAAGTTTACTATACACCAAGAGGAACTTTATTCCTTTTCACATGATTTTGTTAAAAATAAAGAGTGTTGTTTTCACAATAAGCAGGCAACTGTTTTCAGATTCATTTTTTCAGCTCTTGAGTTTGTTCTGTTCTTTTTGCTCAGGTGAATTCAACAAGGAACGGGAGATAATTCTTCATAACAGCTACTTTCTTTCCTTATCACGTACTCTTTCAACGTTCATACCCTAAGTTCAGACTGGTGACATCTGATTACACATCACCTGTAAATACACTGGCCGGTGTACACAGGTCACATTGCTGATTATAAATTTTGTCTAATATACTCTCTGAAAGTACACGTGAAATTTCACAATAAAGTGTTGCCATAAAAATAAAGTGTGCTGTACTGTCATGTTACCTATTAAAACAAACAAAAAAAACCCCACCCCAAAACAAAAAACCCCAAACAGTTCAATACAGCCTAGCACACCCTAACACGGGGAGAGCCGCAAGCTTTGGCAAAAGGAAGGTGACTTTCAAACAGCTTTCCTCCTCCTTAAACACCAGAAGTCAGATACCGCTACGCTGCCCATCACTTCAATTCCCAATAATGTGATCGCATTCTTTCCATACACAAGCTAAGTTCAGAGGCCCAACTCACTTCTGTGCCTCAGCGTTTTGAAATCACGTTTGGGATGTCACTTGAGGATTTATGTAATATCCCCCCCTCTGGGAGAGAGGGGGGGGGGGGGGGAGGGAAAGAAGAAATCTTATGAAGCTCTCAAAAATCATTAAATAAAGCTACTGCACTCGCTTCCCTCCTACCTCGTCCAACTCAAACAGCCAGCGTGTCCGGGCAAGGGCAAGTGTCCCTGAACACAGTGTGCCAGTCAGGTGCCACTTTAGAGCTAAAACCATATGAAAAGGAATCCCATTCTACGTGTGTCAAAGGCTACTGCAATTTTTCTTACAGCTTCATTCATTCACTGTAATTTTCATTTTCCAAATACAAAAATACAACAATTCTTATTGAAATCTACACGCTGGTAGTTTTAGTACACAAAAAAGCAAAATATTTACAAAATTATACAGTTTAAGAAAAAACTCTGTACAAAAAAATATATAAATCCTTTTGTTCCCTCTATCTTTTTTTTTTTTAAACGGTCAGGACTCAAATATGTTTGCTGCAATGGATTTTTCAAAATATACACTGACTGAGCCACAGACAATAAAAAACCCATTAGAGATGATGGGAGAAAAGCAAGACATTCTTCTAAGTATGGAGGATTGGTTTCCCCTCGTTTCTTCACGTCTGTAATTTAGCCTCAGTATTAGCAGGGAAGTCCTAATTATTTAGAGAGGTGAGGTTTCAACTTGAAGGGACAGAATACTGAAAGACATATTCCCTTCAACTGACAAGGAAATAGAAAATTATACTGGTTTGACTTTTGATAGACCACCACGGCAAAAGGATAACAAAGTTAGGGGAACAGTCAACCCAAAGGCATGCTCAACTACACGCCACTAGCCAAGTTCAGAGCCATTGTAACTTAAAGGTTTGGATGTGTGTACTTCTTCAGTCATGAACTTGCTGGGAAATATATTGGTAAACTAATTATTCAAAGGAGGAGAGCATTTTTGCACCGACATTCTGTTTATTCGGGATAGAAACGTACATAAAATGTACTGAAAAGTGTACGGTACAAATGGACAGACTCAAGGAAAATGCTTACTAGGTAACACGTTCGTGATCTGCAAGAGCCGTGTAACAGTTAAGATACATGGCTCAAGCATCTGAACTTGTTATCCTCATTTCTAGCAGAATATACACCATTTCTGGGGGGTGTCTGTGTGTGTGTGTTTAAAACAGTACAACAGTAAGGCAACTGACAACGTAATGGTGTTCACCATCTTAAGTGGGTCTGAACAAAACTACCTTGGAGAGAAATTAATAACCTTCCAAAACCAGCTCTGAACACTCCTCTGAAGCCTTACCCCTTCAAGCACTGGTTTAACGCCAGTCTTTGAGCAGGACACTGACATTCTGTTGGCTAAAAAGCATTTTGCTCTGAGCGCTTCATGGATTTGGTTTGAACATAAACAAAGAGTTGGGTAACAGGGAGAGGAGGAAGAGTTTCTACCGGCTGGTGGGCGGCTGCCAGTTGTTTTTCTGTTTGAGGAAGTATGAAACTTACTACATTCATGCTCAGAAATACTGAAATGCAGTAAACAGACAGTCTAACTTAAACTTGAACCTTATACTGAAACTACAGAGGAAAATCAACAGTAAGTGAAAATTCACTCAAATACATGTCATTGCTGATGTTTTCTGTGAAGCAGAATTTGAAGAAACAGAGTGAACTAGACAATATTATAATAATACCCTGTTAAATTGCTTCTTCCATCTCCTCTCACAAAAAGCAGAACATAAAAACCATGTGGCTTTCAAACATACCAAAATAAAAGATTTATGAATCTAGCCACAAATAATTCCTGCAATAAGTGATTTCATATGAAATAAAATGCTACCCTTTTTCAATTAGCAAGAGGCAATTTTTTCTTTCATAACATTTAATGAAAGTTTGCGTCTTTCCCCTAACCCCATAATATTGCTAAATAAAACCTGTAATATCTTTTCAATTATAAACTAACAAATCAATCACATTATAAAAAAACCAAAACAAGGTAACACAGGTGACACAAAAAGAGGACAAGAAAATACTAATTCCCCCCCCCCCCCCCCCATTTTTATCCTTCTTAAATAGAAAAAAAATCACCACCCTGGTGAGCTTGATAATTATGTAAAAAGTTACTGGGCCTTTGGCTAGCTTAGTATCACAGCTCTATATCCGAAATGTTTTTGTAACAAACTTCGCTCACTTTAAATCGTGTGGTTTGAAAAGAAAGTAAAGCTTTTTTTGGCTCGTCAACTTCCTTAAATAAATGTTTAAAAGATGTAGCTTGAACTATATTCCTAAAATTATACATTTCCAATATCAAGTTTCATCTTCTCCAAGAACGGGATTCATCCTCATCTTCGTCATCATCATCATCATCTTCGTGCAAAAATAAATCCGAGGTTTCAGTCTCCTAGACAGAGAAAAAAAAACCCGTACTTTTAAACAAAGAAGTTCCATGCTGTATCCTAGGAAACATGCCATGCAACACAGCATCAGTTGTAGTTTATATCAGGTTCTTGTTTACCATACGTCTCACTGAAACACACACAATTACATTCAACAAGTTTTACAGAAAGAACGGTGGCCTCATACATCAAGAAAGGGAAAGAAAGCCAAACTTCAAAGCAAGCAGAAATAAACAACCACCCACCCTCTCTGAAACAACAGTTTTCTGTTAAATGCCTGGACAGAAAAAAACCTTTAAATGCTTAATGTGTTCATAATTACATGAATGAATATATGTAACTTATCCCACGGTGGAGCATTAATACTGTGAAGTAAGAAGATTAGCAGCCTGCATATAGAGAATGTGAAGTTTATTTTCATAGTTGACAAATCAACGTCCCATCCAGAAAATGTATTTTCTTATTTCTTTTCCCTTTTTAAAAATGTGGAAAACATACCTGACTATTCAAAACCAGTTAAGTTTCTGTTTTGCAAAAATGTGTTTTATGAAATTTCTTCAGTAAACAGAAAACTGTATTCTAAAAGAGCTCTTAGCTATTAGATTCCCAGAAGAGCGATTAGGTTATCAACATATTTTCATACCTCTTCCTTAGGCTCCTCTTCCTCGATTTCTGTGGACACAGAAGGTACCTTCGGTTTGTACCATGATATCTGTAGCCTTCGGTCTTTGAACCGGGATCCTTGGTTAGCAGCCTAGATTGTATTTTAAATGAACATATTTTCAAAAAGAGGATCAAGTAAAGAATTTTTAAGATTGCCAACAATGAGCTAGACCCAGCGAACATCATGCAGAAGCACATCTGAAGATCTCAAACAAAAGCCACAATCATCCACTTCAGTCTTCCGACAGCAACTTCACTCAAACCTGAATCTGCTAAATAATGCTCATCTACCAGCAATCTGAAAAGATTAACAGAGCTCTGAACTGACCATGACATTGAACCTTTATCAGCAAAAGAGCTATGTTATTACTAAGGAAGGAGGTATTTCCCCCTTTAGTGACACTATGCGCAGTAGCAACAACTACCCACACTATCTAGCTCAAACTAGAGGGATCAAAGCCTGCTAAATTTTAAAGTACAAGAAGGCAGCCATAAGAAGTTAAAAATTCTTATTTTAGAACAGTGAAAAAAAGAATATTCATTATTCTACTTACATTCTCAGCTTCTGAGCGAGATTTAAAAGTTAGAACAACACTTAATGGGGAATCCTCTTCTTGAAGGTCTTCAATATCTCCAAATTTCTATGAGAGAAAAATCCATTAGGAACAATAGTAATATTCTCCTCAAAAAACGTGATGATCGTGTGCTACAATTGCAGTGTACTGAAACACCACTGAAACCTTATTTTTTTGGACAGAAAAGTGAGAGCCAGAGAAATCTCAGCTGCATCATCCAGCAATATTGCAGTATTTGTACCTATGTTTTTGAGCAAAAGCTCAGATTTATTGTTATTTTAATAAGTGAAGCTTATTTTTGCAGGAAGAAAGGAAATAAGTATTAATTTATAGCTCAGAAGTGACTTCTTTGAATTCACTATTTCCCTTATTCTCTTTTGCCCTTCATTGTTGTACTTCTTCAGACCTGTTATGCAAGTTGTTTAGAGCTCATTAATTTGCAAGAGATGTCAGTAATAGGAATCAAACTTTGCTATAGAGCTCCTGAATACGTTCTACTGGGAGGAGGAAAAAAATATAATCTAGTGTGGCTAGATTAACAAAAAGTTTGCATTTTTAGAATTTATATATGGCATAACGGTGAAAATTGGAATGACCACAGCAATGACAGTTAAATAGTAAAAAAACCAAACAAACAAACCCCACACAAACCACCCAAAACAAACCATCAACCCTAAAACAAATAAAAAAGGGATTTATGCATGGAGTACAAGCAGTCGAAAAGAAAATTACAGTCAACTTCAGATTTAATATGAATAGCAGAAGAAAAGTAGTTTAGATGCCATTAAGATAATAGCTCGAGTAACAGCACTAGTTGTTTGTCAAAACTTTTACTGGTTTTAGCAGCTAAAGGTGGCTAAAACTTTCAAAACCATGAAGTCTCTCAGAAATGGTAATAAAGCAAAGATCTTTTTGAAAAAGGCACTCTGGTCCCCTCTTAGGACTTTTCCCAGGATTTACGGCACTGTTATCATACCTCAAAGCAGGTTGGTTTTCTTGATCAAACCACACAACATTTTTCACTGAATTTACCTAATCAAAGTAGTAGCAGTGGCCTCTAACCTTTTGATAAGCAATGAGGCCAAATCAGAGAGTAACAGTTCCCCACAGAGCACAGCTTACCCCACTGCATGAAGAACTATAAAGTTCTCTGTTCCCACTCAAAGCAGAAACAAACAAGCTTTCAGATCACCATCTCGCTCGAGAAGTCTACTGCTTTTCTGTATCCAGCTCTAAAGGGTAACATTCTACAAAATTCATTTTCCATATCAGTCACTTGCTTTGCAAGGAGCCTCCAGAAATACCAAGCTCAGATTTCATGCTGGGTCTATTTATGAAGTATTACATGATCTCTCTGAGAATGGTATTATCAGAGACATAATATTATTGATATTATCTCAATTATCAGGTATTATCAATTATCTTGGAGATAATTGAACAGATTATCTAACAAGATACTAGAGTGACTGAAGTTCTGAAAAGCATGTAAATCACAAAGAAAGTGATGTGGATCATGAACTAGAGCCCTCCTTTGAGTAAAATTCAGAATATTTATGTAGAAAACCCCCAGATAAATATTATTTACTAGCTTTGCACATGAAAACATTTCATTCTGGAAAGAGTAATTAAGGAAAATGCAAAATCAGTATTTCCTTTATTATGTTAACTTAGTTATGATGCTAATACATCTGTTAACTGAGCTTGCAAACTAGCACCCTACTTGCCCTACCATGATTTTGAAAAAAAAAAAAAAAAAAAAAAAAAGTAACTACTTTGAAAAGATTGATGTCCTGTTTAGCAAAACAGTGCTTTGCTTCTTGAGCTAGAAAGAAACAAGATAAATGGTATGAAATGCTAATCTGAAAAATAATTTGTAAACAGAGAGAGGCTGATAAGTATTTTTCAGCTTTCTAGTGTCTGTTCTAAACTACTTTAATGCAGAATTAATAGGAGTAAGCTATTAAGCTTTGCCCATTAAAAGAATGCATTGGGCAGCTATTGTAAAGCAGCCATAAAAGACATTACATTTACAGCCTTGATAACTCTTGAAACCGTTTGTTTATGCATAGCTTGTTCCATGAATTCAGGATGAAGTCTTTTGATTTGCTTGCACTATCAGAAACAAAACCACTTGCATCTTCCAGAATTTGGAAAAGAAACAGTTATTGACAAAGTTCTTTGCATGCCTCTCTTTGCAAGTAAGCCCACATCCAGGGTATTGGTTACCTACTTAATCTCAGATTTATAGTTTGGCCACAATTCTCCTCTTTGGGTTTTTCTTTTTTTCCTTTTTCTTTTTTTTTTTTCTTTTTTTACATGACCTCATACTTACAGAGAAGTGCTGTAACAATTCATCTTTCTCCTCTTCAACAAAGCCTCCAACTGTCAGTGCTTTGGGACGATGATCCACCACCATATGATTCAACATGCCCCTTCCTCTCCCACCACGACCCCGTCCTCGTCCTCTTCCTTGGGCTGGCACTGTCTTTCCTCGACCAACAGGCAAAATGCCTAAACGGGCAGCCTGTTTGAAGAAAGCAAAAAAAATTCCTCAGTTTGAAATATTTTAAAACATTTATATATCATAAATACATTAAAAGCATCGGTCGAGGCAAACTCACCTCTACTTGTAACTGATTTAGCTTTTTTCGCAGTTCAGTTGTGTCTTCTCCAGAAGACAGTCTCTTATGGAAGTCCAGCTCTGCATCTAAAAGTTCCTTTTGTGCCTTAGGGAAAAAGGTGCAGAAACAAAAAATGGAAGAGAAAAGCAGAAGTGTAATGTGTGCTCTTAATGTTTTGTTCCACTTCTTCAGCGATACATTTATTTAAATGACATAGACAGATCAGCACGCAACACCCATACTTTCCTCTAAATGGTTTGTTTTAATTGCGCCTCCATGCCCCTCCCCAAACCCATTTTTTTGAAGGACCCAGAATTCTCTCCTTCAGAATTGGAACAAGCTTAAACGAGCTAGATGCAAAACTAGGTCATGCGAGTTCCTTAAAACCATAGCTTGCTTGTCCATGGTTATCACTCTCGAATTCAAAATACTGCTTGGAAGTGTTTTGATCTAATGCTGTTGCATTTTTAGGACATAATATTAGAAATAGTTACAAAAGACAGGCGGGTGAGCGTCTTGCGCAAAAAATACCTCTGTCTTGGACTTTAATTTTGATGGTGTAGAAGTTGTAGATGAAGTTTTTAATTCATCCTTTAACTGAGATATTTTTCCTGCTAGTTCTTTTAAGGTCTTCATTATTTCTGCTCTCTCTTCTGGTTTCATGGCCTTATTTTTCTCCAGCTTGGATATCAACATCTACGTATAGAATAGAAGAGCAAGAATATACAATTCCAGGAAAAAACAACACTGAACAGACAGGTATCTACAAAATCAGAACGTATTTACTAGAAGACATTCCAGACTTACTTTCTGGCATTCTATTTGTTTTTCTAACATCTCCTGCTTCTTTTTCCTCATGTCTTGTTGGAGTTTCATTGCCTCCTATATGAGAAGAAAATTCTTTCAATCAGTAAAAAGCACTCTAGCATTATATGTCCTCATATATATAATGTTTTCTTCAAGCTATAGAAGTGAAGGCCATAATGAAAACTACTAGTCTGCAAAACGCACGAGTACAAAGTCCCTCTGATCCAGAAAAAAAAAAAACAACAAAATGTTGCTAACTTCCTGCTGTGAAGTACTCTACTAGTAAAGTTTTTGCCCCCTTCAGACACCTCTTAACAAACATATCCTACATTGTCACTTAAGTGTCTCACACCTGCAGGGATTAAAATCAGAGAAATGCCTTAAGAAAACCCAGAAAACCCACACATGACCAAATGTGTCAAGTAAGAAATACGCGCTTCCCCATGATTAACCTCAGTGTGCATTTGCAAGATAGTCTGATAACGATGACAAGAACTACCCAAACGTAGAAAGCTATAGAACAATATTTGAGGTTTAAGTTGCCTGTCAAACCTTTCTTTATAACAAGTACTTTGATTGCTATACTGTTGGTCAGCCAATGAATAGCAAAGTACCTGTTTTTTTTTAAGGGCTTCTTGCACATCGTGAGGTTTAGACCCTCCACCAGGCTTCATAGATGTCTTTAAGTTTGAAGAACTGTAAACCATTTTTGAGTGGCTTGTAGAAGTAGGAAATGTCTGAAATAGTACAAACACAGACACAAAGGTATGTACTAGCTTAAAACAAATGTGATATACCATCAAGGAATTTGAGAGGAACGTATTCTGTGAAACATGAACACAGACTTCCAGATTTGTGCAATGAGGCAAGAAGACCAAGTCAATTAAAACACATGCATAAAGGCATCAGTCTAACAGTCAACTTGCTCAGAAGCAATCAGCTTAAATGCTTGTTAAAAGGATTTCTGCCGAGGATACTTTCTTTCCTTCTTCATCCAAAACTCCATCTGTATCCTGATATCCAGTAAGACGACCACTGAAGCTGATCTGCATCTGCATTACATTCAGCTTCGCAGTCATGGTCTAACATCACACTTTCTTATCAAATAAGGCAGCAACTCACCTGCATACTTCCTTTCTTAAAAGGATTTCTCTGTGACCAAGAACACATGCTGCACTGTGATATCAGTGTGAATTAAACTGTATCAGCTTAAACTCTATGCAGAAATACTCTATAAGCTTCTAGCACTACTGTTAAAGCACAGCATCAGCTCAAAAATCACTGGGAAAGCAATTAGATTCACCAACAAAAAGCTGACAGCATATACAGGCTCTCAAATTTGTTCTCTGTGAAGCACTGCCAGAATTATTTTATGCTACTTAGGGACTTCAGAAACAAAGTATCAGTATTCTAATTTTATATAAACAACTAATGAAACTAGGAAGAAGCAACTGACCATGGTTGCATAGAACACTGGTGGAAAGAAACAGAACCAGCTGGGAACAATTCACCAGCTCTATTTGCTAGTTCCTTCCTAGCTAACAGGCCAGAGCTTTAAGTGGAAGTATGAAGATGGTCAGCCTTTGTAAACTTACCTGAGAATCCTCTACCACAGCCCCAGACTGGCTTAAGTCAGGCTGGTTTCCACCTGCTGCTCCAAGGCGACGTTTCACTGGGACTTTATTGAGGACATAGGCACCAGATGCCAGTGGTTTATTCATCACCTGTGTATCAATAGATATTAAAAAAATGAAAAAGACTACATACTCTGCTTTTTTGAAGTAGCAGTCATTTAGGAATGCTGATAACCTTCACCGCTCAATCGCTAGTTTACGATAGCACAATACCTTTGACAGATTGCTGTGCATTGTTACAGGTGGAGTTGTGGTCAGGGCTTGCTGCTGAAGGTGAAGTTGGTGATGAAGAGACTGTGTGGGTGTCTGCTGCTGTTGCTGCTGCAGCAATGGGGACTGCTGTTCACTTTCTCTGTGCCACAGTACCCTTATAAACCGATTGTTCAGAACTGCCTCTGTGCTGGAAATTGCCTTCCTAGCCTCGTCGTTAGTTAAGTACTGAATTAGAGCAGCTTCAGGATCATTCTGGAAAGCAACCTAAATCAAAAGTTCATTAGAATATATTATTTCTCAAGGAAGAAAACAACTCAACCAGTAGCAAACCAATCGACAAATAATCTGCAATAATGAGTGAGATGTCCAATGGTATTAACAGCTCAAAACACCGGTAAAACATTCTATGTAGTTAAAGCCAAGTACCTTTTGGCAAATCTTACATGTACTTGCAGCAAAGCCTATACACCGTAAAATAAAATTAAAAGAGACTCCTCCACCAAATAGTATCACATATTCACAGTGCTGCGAACTGCCACTGGGGTATGACTGAAGACAACCTAATGCCGACTTGAGAGTTCTTTATTCTAATCTCCTGAAAGAAGACTGCTGTCCCAGGATGTACAATGCAAATGTTCACCATATTCTCAAAGAAGCATTATCTTAACAGTCTTGAATAAGACTATTTTTTTCCTCTAAAAACTAATCACAGGAATAAAAACTTATCTTGGAGTTTCTAGTATAATGATTGAGATAGCCCAAAAGATACTGTGGTGCTTTCTGCACTTCAATAATGAAATAATGCATTTAAAACATACTAAGACATAAAATTATCAACTCAAGAAACATAGATGCTTCCCAGATATCTCTCTTATTTAGACCTCTAATTGAGGACTTAAGAGGCAACTGTTTTGTCTAGAAAAATAAATGGAAATTAAATGCTATTTTAAATCACGTAACTACCTGTGTTTTGCTTATATAGTGCTTTTCCCCTTCTTACAGTGCAAGGAACACCACTGAACTGAGCAGTTCTAGGATGCAAAGTGGTAATAAACTGATGCATATAAAGACTCTCCTGTAGCATCTTTGTCAAAATCCTGACTATGAAATACTGTAGGACTATCATACAAGACAAACTGTTTGAAGATATTTTTCAAAAATTATACACAAGTTGCTCAGAAACCTGAGTTGGTTTACTGTTAAACCTGCAAGCCTTTCAAATTTAATAAGACCTCATATGGAGGCAGAAGCCAACATATTTTTACAGAATTAAGATAATAATAAGGAGTAGACCAAGAAAAGGTTTGAATTTGATTTCCTACTCTCCCAGCTAGCCTCCATTAAGATTTCTCAAGGAATGTAGTTCAGCCGCAATATTCAAGAAGGCTTCAGGGAAAATAAAATACCCACATACAGGCATAAAACTGAACTTTATTTTTTACCTGAATATTTACAATAGTTCCAAATTTGTTGAAATGTTCATTGAGCTGTGTAATATTGTTCAATTCTGGTGGAATTTTTCGAACTTCTAATTTTGTATTAGTATACTGATTCTTTTTCAAAAATCCTGGCTTATTCTGGTTGTTATTTGCTTGCCTAGAAAAAAATGAGAACAAGATAGTAATTTAGATAGGGAAACATGTACTTAAGTAAGGCAGCAAATGTTAACGCACTTTTATCTTTCATTTTTCTCAGTAAAATGCACATTTATCTTTCATTTTTCTCAGTAAAAGTATACCCTCTAGATATTAACAAAAAAGAGCTCCTCCCACCACAAAATATTTAGTCTCCGTATCACATGGACACAGATTTCCTGACCCAATCAGCTCAAATTACAGGGACTGGTGAATAGTGATATTCACAGCACTGATAGCAATAATGTGCATTCCAATTAGTCAACTGCAGTTGTTAATTCTTACTTTCCCAGCCACGGTTTCTTTAATGGCGGACATTCCATGTTACTTGGAGATCTTTTCCTGCTGTCTGGTTCAAGGACAACTCTAGTTACGTTGCTGCTATTATTTGTAATGGGAATGGGAGGTTCAGTCTGGATGATAATATTGGCAGCTGGAGGAAAGGAAAAAGGCCCATGTTATTCACCATTCATCAATGGAGACATCGGAAAAGTTTTCACTTAAACAGCAAAATAGGATTGAGTTTAGAAACATCAAAATTAGGAAGACTTTATCAAGTTGGTCAGTTTTGTTTATGACGTTACTTCAGAGATCACTTGCTAGCCTAACTAAACAATCTGAGGAAAATAAACATTTAGTCCAGCCAGCAGGGATGAGATTTTGACCTTTAAGATTAGCATCAGCTCAAAGAAACAAAGCTAAAACTTCATCTTTCAGGTACTGAAAATTCAGATTCTGCAAGAAAAGACAAGAAAGGAAAAAAGAAGAGCAAAAAAAAAAAAAAAAAAAAAAAAAAAAAAAGGAAAAAAGAAGAGCAAAAAAAAAGTAAAGAAAAGGAAAAAAAAAAGGAGGAAAAGAAACAAGGCTAGGTCCCCAGTCCCAGACTTCAGGTTCTGCAATGTGGCATGGGTTGAATAAACAATAAACTTTCCCTTGACTGTGAAAAAGCAATCCAGAACCCATTCCTCCCACTGCTATCCCCCTTGTCATCCCTCCATCCAGTTTTCAGTAACAAACTGTTAATTAAGCACAACTATGGCATGAAATTATATTCTCAGAGATGTAAAAGTTTGAAGCAACTTCTACAAACACAAAGCTAAAGCACTAGATCACAGTTTGCCAAATATTTATTTACAACCTTTTTAAGATTATGCTATTGCTGTTAGTCTCCTGAGTATGCCAAATATTCAACTCCTAAAAAGAAGTCTGAATTGTAAGTCAATTTTTTGTGGCTTTTATATATGCCAGAGCTCTGCTGATTACACTGGTGAGAACAAAGACTGGGCATTTTCAGGCATAGTTTTAATCTTACTTCGGAGGATGATTTTAGAGTAACTCTTTCACACGCATGACAAAGACAGCAAATCAAGTGGTCTGAAGCATCACTGCCGAACACTCACCCATGCCTTACAACGAATGGGTTCTTAGAGAGAATCTGAGGGCCAGCAATAAAGCCCCAACCCTGCCTTTATGGTGCTCATTAAGATGAAAACAGCAACATCAATTTCTGCAATAATATTTAACCATGTCCTTTATAGGATGAGTCACTGGAAGGAAATATTTGGAAAAAAAAATATCTTTCTTATCTACTGAGTAAGAAACATTGAAGGGTACCAGTAAGCACTGAAATTTAACATCTTTTCTTTTAAGGATTGGGGTGGGGAAAGCAGGAGGGAAAAAGAAAGCTACGCTAACAGAACAAAAATTGCTTTAAAGAGGCTTCACTTTTTCTCTCCCCTAAAAGATATTTTGCACGTCACCACTAAGAGACTACATCCACATCCATCCAGTTAAGGATTCAGAATTACTTAAATGGAGACTGGGATTTCCATGTGCTAGGAGAATTAGAATGCTACCTGCAAAGTTCATTTTAGATAGAACATTTGGCTGAGAGAGTCAGCCCATCAAGTACAAAACCATGCCATGATAGTTCCCCTCTTCACTACCATCACAACAGCCGAAGCAAGTATTGTAGATCATCACCTCTGCACCCCAGGTCCTAAACATACCCTTGGCAAATCAAAAGCAGTCTTCAGACTGTACTGCTTAAAGCCATCTTTCTGCACCATTTTTCTTTCTAGAAGCACCCAGCACCCAAAAAGTGCCTTCACAGGCTAAAGAGGAATAAAACCCCAACCAACCAAAAAAAACCCCCTTGTAACATTCCCAAGCAAGTGGTTATTTTTAATCAAAAAGGCTGCTTTGACTTTAATATGGTCATATTAGCATTTTAAAAAAAAGGTAGAGATGTCTGAAAATTGCTCTGAAATACTAGATCAGCGAGAAAAACTATTGCCTTCAGCCTGAAAAAGGGGAAAATAAGTGTTGACGGTCTTGGACAAAAATAGCAACAGCAATGACTAGAAACCCTTCCTACCTCTTGGATTTGTATCCATCTCCCCAGATGTTAGGCCAATTAGATTTGGACGCTGCGTTTGTGCTCTTGTAAAGAACTGTCGATACTGAGATCTACCAGCACTGGTAATACTAGGAGCTTCAGGGTTATAGCCATCTGGCTCATATGTATCTATAAAAAAAGGAGAGAAATGAAAGAATTTTTCAAATGAGTTTAAGACTCAGGGTTAATTTTCCTTTAAGGAAATGCATGGATGTCCAAGAATCGGAAGTTGTTTTGGATGAAGAGAAGAGAGAAAAGAGGTTGTACAGCCAATGTGTGTAGCCATTTAAACCCCTCAGCTGAACTTTACGCCCAAGTCTATTTGGGCGTATTCCCTTTTGTTCTTTAATCTGATTGTTACTGATTGTCAAAAGCATGTATGTCACAATAATTGAGTATTGCTGATGAGCTGCCTAAAGAAAGGAATGAGGTGCCTATATGACAACCTTCACCATGTCTGACAGTGCTTCAAGGGGAGCAACAAAAGATTTAGTTTGAGCATTTATTCCGCAGAGCCTAAGATGCAAAGAGATTTTCAGTCTCTGCTGCCAGACAGTCTAGGTTACTTCAGAAAAGGATTTCTGGGGAAGGACATACTTAAATGATTCCAATCAAAGAAAGCTGAGAAATCAGGTAATTTCACCAATACTTACCTATTAAATCCTCTTAATTTATGTAAGAGTGAGATCAACTGCTTAGCTTCAGTAAGGTATTAATGATTATTTTAATTAAAAGGGGTAACCATGAGAACACAAGATGACAGAATTGACTCGCATTGTTCCTCCAGCCCAAGGTCCAAACCAAGGATGATGCATTTTTCCAATCGTAAAAAGGAAAAGCTATACAAGGACTAGGATGAATAAAGTCTATGAAAAGCCTCCACAGAAACACAGTACATCCTGGAACAGAAATGAATGTCTATACAAGGGGAGCGGACAGATTTGAAGAATGCTAAATTTCAGCTCCTTATTCCACATCAAAAATGAAGACCTACAATTTAAAACAGATGCCCCAGAATTTCAATACTGATGTTTTACAGTTTAGTTTCAGACTCTGCAAAGAACTTTCATTAACCTTGCACAAGCTGAACCACAAGTTCCTCCTCCATACTTTGGCATGTGATTGATTGAAAGAGGGCAACCAGGAGTTGCTACCATAACAGTCCAAGAACAGGACATGAGAATCTCCACAGATGTTCTGGAGAACAGAATTACATAGTGCAACTGAAGTCGGTGATGCCCTGTGAGCTAAGACAGACAGAATCACCCATTAGAAGACGTTCTGAAGCTCAAAGAATCAGATGACAACATCTAAATGCCTGACAGCATTTGGAGATAATTGAACAGATTATCTAACAAGGTATTTGAGTGACTGAAGTTCTGAAAAGCATGGAAGTCAAAGGAAATTACATGGATCATGAACTAGAGCCCTCCTTTGACTAAAATTCAAATATTTATGTAAAAAAACCCAGATGGGAATATGATAAAACACTGAGATTTAATTATCTTATTTTGCTCATATAAAACATGGAAATGCCATTACTCCTTTTGTTATCAAAGAAACATAAGTTTTGTTGGATTTAAATTGAGCAATCTAGGACTCTCCAGGTGTTTCGCTATTTCCCTTCAAAAAACCCCACTTTTAAAAAATCTGAGCTCTGTTAAGAACGATGGACGTGTCCAACATGGCATTGAAAGCCATCCATTTTTTTTAAAAGTTAGAAAGCTAGAATTAAGGAGATTCTGGGGGAAAAAAAGAGAGAAAGTACTAATGTATATGAAGATTGTAGAAACTGTTGATACACAGCTGGGGGAAAAAAACCCACAACAACCCAACCCAAAAACTTTCTCATCCGCAGTAGCCAAAACCGGAGACAAATAAAGACCAAGTTAAATAGTAATTACAGGTATGCAGATCTATCTTTTGCCTACTAATGTTCTACTAAACAGCTTGACGATGAAGGGATCCCTTTCTTATGCAACAACCCTATTGCTTTGAGCATATGAAACCCAAAGCTCCTCACAAATGATTTTTTCCTCAGACAGGGACACAACACTACTGCTATTTCACACAGTAACAGCAGATGATGGACTGACCACCAGGAAAGCCATCAGACTTCTTTTTAGATTGGTATGTACCAGAGGAAGATAAAGGTAATAATTTTTAATCACACATCAACAGAGGAATTTTAAAATGTATATTTCAAACAGATTGTAAAAAAAGGTATTTGCTTACGTTCTGATACTGTATACAGTAGGTTCTGGGGTAAAGGAGGAGGTAGTCTTGCTCCTACGGGTGCAAGACTGGGCACTGCACTTGTCCCAGGCTGGTCACGATTATTTATCAAACTTGACTGTGTTAAAGGTGGTCCTACAATGACACCACAGAATAGATCACTAAGACTTATAACTCCACAGATAAAATGTGCAAAC
This sequence comes from Egretta garzetta, assembly GCF_000687185.1. Taxonomy (NCBI): domain Eukaryota; kingdom Metazoa; phylum Chordata; class Aves; order Pelecaniformes; family Ardeidae; genus Egretta; species Egretta garzetta. Next base: position 223,548 of record NW_009258542.1, read on the forward strand.
AATTCAATGCAGTTTGTTTATGCCTTGCTTTGAGTGGGGTCAAGATTCTAAATATTTACAATCCCACTACAGTAAAAGTCAATTGAGAAGCCCTGTTCAGGTAAGTTACTCTGATTCCAACGCCTTTTCTCTTTCCCAGATAGGAACAAAACAAACAAAAAAAAAACCCAAAACAAAACAAAAAAAAGTGTCTTTTCTTCTCCAGAGGTTTCTTATTGTTAGAGCTTGCATTGACTGAAGCAGCTCCTCCCTCAGCTCTGCCATGGAGAATCAAGGCTTGCTCAGAGCAAGAGATCTTATCAACCACATTTAGATCACAGTTTTAAAACAAGAACTACAGGGCAAAAGGAGTTCACAGACAAGGGATTTATTTAGCTATTTTTGCTTTGTTTGCACCATATACAATACACATTCCTACTTACTACGTGGCCAAAAAAGGACAATGAGTTCAACCTCTCAAGACACAACTGCAATCACAGAACACTGTTGGTGCACTCAATATCACGCCAATTCCACCTATTAAAAGGCTCATGCAAAGTTTAGGGTTAATCCTATATAAAATTATTTCTCATCCCATAGCTGCTGCTATTTCATAAAAATATTGCAGCCAGTATTATGTTACTGGAATAGAGTACTGAAACAGAGTTAAGCCCACATCTCATATTCTATTTCTTCATAGAATTTACACTTTAAGATGCAGTAAGATAACAAAAAAGGCAAAACACATCAGAGATCACTCTTGAGCTAAAATAGATCTTAGATGTACCAATTCTGCACTGCTTTTTAGCAGCAGATAATACAGCACAAACAGAAATTTATTAGAACTTTTAGGAGATTAAATCTCAACATTTTTGCATTAGGGGAAAAAAAGCCACCTAGTAATCCAATTGTCAGTGATCAATCCAAACACCAACAGGGTTATGAGATAATCTGGAAGATATCCACCCCTGCTTCCCTGCCCAATTTATCTAATTCAATTTGGAGTGCTAGGAACATCCTATTTTACAAGCTGATTTTTCAGAATTATTTTGGAGGTATTTTGAATATCACATGGCTAGCAAAGAAACCTGAACTCATTTCTCTGAATACATGTAGATCTTCCATCATTTTAACTTGGTAACATACAAAAACACAGAACAATGTTTTGACTTACTTGGTACGGGAAGCACAACAGGAGGTGGTGCCTGTGGATGAGCTTGCGGAACTGGCAACCTCATATTACGAGCTGGACCTGGCAAAGGGGGCAGAAGCATACCAGGAGGAGGAGGAAGTCCCGGAGGCGGTGGAGGAAAAGGAATCATACTTGGCAAGGAAACTTCATCTACTACTAAGGGATCATTTCCATGATCAAACTGGCAAAGATCACCAAGTACACAAAATCCTCGCTCTGCAAAACAGGACATTTAATAATCTTTTTAGAAAAAAAAAAAAAAAGCGATTCGTAGCATCTCAGTTTGTGCTGAAATTCCTTACTAAAGAAAACATGCAATCACTAATCCAACTAATGAGGTTTCAAAATAATTCAAGTTAGAATATTGTTCCATAAAAGCATACAAACAAGCATGCATCCATCATAAAAGCTGTGGGGAAAAAAGGTCAGAAGTACCACCTGTTTTATATTAAACACATACACTGCAAACTTTATCAGAACTGCCAGTGGTTGAAATATTTGCCAAGCGTATACAGAACTGTGAACAAACTCCATATGTTCTTATCCAGCAACTGTCAGATTATAAGTAAACTGCTTCCAGTAAGACTAGTTATTTCCCCAGTACAATACAGGTCATACATGCATCTTTTACATACAATGTATAACTCCACATGCTACTGCATGTTGACATGCTATTTAGTGAATACCTAAAAAACCCCAAAGGTCGCAGAATAATTGAAACAAGGTATGAAACAGAAAACTAAGAAACAGTTTACCATCATAATCTCGACATCTTCTTTTAGGAGGAGGGTTTCTGCCAAATGAACTGGGATTGCTATGATTGTTATAGTAATTTGACCAGCTCTCTGTTGTGTTTTCAAGATGGTGCGCAGGTGCAATTACAGTAACAGCACTGGGAATAGATTGTGCAGAGGAATACTGTTCAGTAGATTTACTGGGAGACACAGAAACTGGATTATATGAGCCTTCAACATCATTCCTTTCACTCTTGAATTTTGATCTCTCTCGGTGTTCTGTTTAAAAAAAATAAAGTTAGGTAAAGCCTTCATGCTTTGTTCTGTATATCAGAGCCTTGAGAAAAAAATAATACACAACAGTACAAATATTTCCTTAAATATTCATTATTCTGCATATTAAACTGTTCCTGAAGGAACTCAGTCTTACCAATGGAATAAGAACTAAATATAATGCAAACAGGGTTTTAACTTCAGAAATCTGAATGTTTTCTTTGCAAAACACACATTTATTCTTCTACTCCCTATTCCATTCTGGATTACAGCTTTCTCTTTTAAAGTATAAAGAGGGGGGGGAAAGCCTGAAACAACAAACCTCCCCCCTGCCCTTAACTAATGTGGACTCAACAAGCGTTGAAATCTGTTGTACTCTGTGCTTCTTATTTTTCCAGCAGACTGAATTAGCCCTAAAAGAACAATGGATCACATGGCAACCACTTCAATTACAAAGAAACCTTCTCTAAAAAAATACACAGTAACAAAGTGAAAAAGATGGTAACATGATTTTGCAAAAAGATAGATCGCTGGGGGGAAAAAAAAAAATAATCAACAGCTTTGCCAACACACACAGCACAACAAGATCAGCTACCGATATCCACTGGTATACACCTGTGGATAAATTAAGAAGTTAGCAAAGAAGAAAACAATCCCCTTAATTGTTCTACTCTGAAGAACAGCATTTTAATTAATAATTTCAGGAACACAAAGCTCTCAAAATTTGCTCCAAGTGCTCAACACATCTACAGCCTCCTGTACCATACAGCAAATAGGAGACACCACACATCAGTGATGTCAGATGTTCTCCTAAAGCAGCACCTTGGGTACTCACCAACATTTCTGTTTGCATCACGGTCTTTGCTTCTACCCCTACTGCGACTACGACTTCGACTTAACCCCCTGCTTTTACTACGACTTTTACTCCTGCCACGTCGCCAGCCAGACTTCTCTCTGTACAAGTCACTCCTGTCGTAGTATCTGTCATAGTCCCTCCATTTCCCATCATCTCTCTTTTTGTCTCTGGTTCTAGAAAAGACATATGCAGACCACGTTATGAAAAGATAAACTAAATTTAAAAACAAGCTTGCAACAAGTTAAGATACTATTCATCTTTCCCATCCAATTTGGACAGCGAAGCATTCGAGTCAGAATTTCCCCAATTACATAGAAAAATACAGAATCTCAAAGTTGAATCACTCATTTGTAGAAACCAACAAGAGGAGGACTAGGAAAAATTGGAAAGGTGAAAAAGTTAAGGTGACCAAAACATATGATCAGCATACAGATAATACATTGCAGGTAGAGAAAAGTTGGGAGGAAATCACTATTTTTACGAAAAATCACTACCTACGAGGTAAAAATCCACAGTTAAATATTGTCAACAAATACAGAAGAATATATTAATATTTTGGTTCAAAACTAACCTTCGTTCACTGGAATCTGCACGGCTTCTCTGCGGACTGGAATACTTCTTTTTCCTGCTATCCCGCTCTTCTTCAGCTGACTCTTGAAAATTTTGCTTAAGAGACAACTACCAACCAAGGATAAGTATCAGGTTTTTTTAAATGAAGAAAAGATCAAGATTTAGTTCAAATTAGTTAGCATCGTGTATAAAAACAATATTAAGTATTACTTGCACAAAATACTTAAGCACTACAAGTAATCAAGCACTAGAGGTTGTTGGGCTTTTCACTTCAAATCTGTCAGGTTTTTCTGCAGAGGAGATGCCCCAAAATAAAAACATTTTGATACTTTGTTTCTAAACAGGATTCATGAAAGATAAGTTCTCTATGCACTTTCTGTCTCATTAAGTTAGATTCTACAAACGAGGCATTTTCTGAATCTTGTAACTGGAACAGAACTAAGGAGAGTTACTTCTCCAAGTAGATACGTCACTAGTTCACACTTTGAAATAAATGCTTTAAAGCAAAAAACCGCTTACATGGTTGAACTAGTCACATTTCTTGCTGGCCTCAACAAAAGCAGTTTTAGAAGTCTGTCAGCTATACCACTACCGTAAATCACTTTGAACCCATTTTGAACTTTTGCTGCCTTTGCTGCCATTTTACACTGCTTAGAAGTTACTGTAAATTTTGGTGGCAAAAGTTTACATGCAATAATCTTTAAAAGACTTTTTCCAATTAAAACAAAACGGAAGGCTTTCCGCATCCTTGTTTAGGATTATCTGAGGAGAATTAGTAGACATACAAGGGGCAATGGGCACAAACTGAAACATAAGAGGTTTCAGTTGAACATGAGGAAAAACTTCTTTACTTTGAGGGTGACAGAGCACTGGAACAGGCTGCCCAGGGGGGTTGTGGAGTCTCCTTCTCTGGAGATATTCAAAGCCTGCCTGGACGAAGTCCTGTGTAACATGCTCTAGGAGAGCCTGCTTTAGCAGGGGGGTTGGACTGGATGATCTCCCAAGGTCCCTTCCAACCCTTGCGATTCTGTGAAAACTTGGCTTGATAGGGCTCTGGATAGCCTACCTAAGGCCCTGCTTTCAACACAAGTTGCATCACATGGTAACTGGGGTCCCTTCCAACCCTGACTTAGCTATGATTCTATACTGCTTTTATTTTATGTCCTCCACGAGGAATCAGGTAATAACTGAGCTGTATGACAAATCATCAAGGCCTTACTGATGTTGAACTAACTAATATCTTGGTCCTGTAAAGTTGTCCCATAAAGCGGTCCTAGATATCTTCTTTTGCCTTCTCCCTGTCCCCCACTCTCCAAACCCCAAAACCCTTTCCCCCAACCAGAGCACTGGTTAAGTCATCTGAAGGTAGTTCTAAAACACTTTTAATAAATTATGATAGTACTTTGAGAACGGATTGGAAAACTATTAAAGTGGCAGTCTTGTATAGTTGAAAATTACGAACTTCCATCGCCAAAGCTACTTCCACAAATTGTTGTAATTCTGGGTCTCATGCTCAGATAAAAAAGAACATCAGAAAAGAGAGAAAAGAAGCTAAAGAGCAACTTTCATTTAATTCAACTGATGAATCATGTTTTGTCAAATAAGGATCTGCATTCCACAATATAATACAGCTTTATTTGGGTTGACTGACAGATTTTGATCTGCAATTATTTGTCACCTTTATGACCATCAGCCAGTTTTAACTCTGAAGACAGAACAAATAACTCCAGCAAGGTCTTTCCTTCATGTTATTTTAGGCTTACAGACAAAAGCACAAATCTGAGTGCCCATTTAGAGTACTTGTCAGAAAAAAATGCTCCCCATGATCCATTTATAAAGAGAGAAGCAGTTTTTGCTCTTAACACTGCATGACATACACATCCCTGGAGTGAGGGGAAAGAACTAGAATTTCATATATGCTCTTTGGTTTTATTTGCATCTTTTCTAGAGTAATTAAAACACATATTCAACCTAAAGTCTCTTTGCAAACTGTGATCAGAGTATACGGAAATAAAGAATGTTTACTTCTATAGCAATTTTTTCCCCAACTCTCTCTCAAAGCTGGTACATTAGGATGCTACAAACACATTCTCTTCCCTTGGAAAATCACCAACTTAGAAGTAAAAAACCATTTATCTTAGACAAGTGATAGCAGAGGATTATACAATATACAAAAAGATATTTAGACAACTGTGGAAATACTTTACTTTTCCCAAAAACTTGATTGTTTTCAATTTTGTCAATAAAACTTAAAAACTAAATAAAAGAAAGAACTGTTGGCAAATGAATACTGCCTCACTTTTAAGAGGAATTATCCCTCAATATAGAGGCCACCGTATTTCATGTCCTCAGCATATTTCTATTCCTCACAGAATATACAAAACTGGAAATGTTTTTGCTTCTTCCCCTTCTCATAAACCCTTCTACTAAATGACTATCAGCTCGTATTGCCAGGGACGTCTGAATAGGATTTCTGAATGCTATTAATCTAGCTCAAAGGTAGACTCTAAAAAGGGATTTTAAAATGTTCTTGTCTGAATGGTCATTTTCCATTTTTTTTCAGATGCACAGAGATCACAAAGTCACAATAAAGTCGATTTTTCTTTCACATTTTCCCTCAAATGTATGGGATGGCAATTTGAAAATTAAAGGCAGGTAGACAGAAAAAGTGTTACCTCTTCCTTGACTTCTTCTTTTTCCTGACCTGCAGGCTTTGCTTCTACTTTTGTGGGTTCAAGAGAAGGAAGATAACTCTTTGTGTACAGACTTTCAAAAAGTTTATCTACAAACCCTGAAGTTTCTGAGGACACAGAACACAAGAAAAGATTGTTACATATTGATTTAAGGGCACTGTTAGATTTATCAGAGAAGTCCTTGAAAAAAGCCATCCAGGTGAACTGCTCACAGCATCATCATCATCATCTTAGATTAATGAAGCACTGAACTCCATTCAAGGAGCTGGAATGACATTTGTGGAACTTGAGGTTGTTTATTTAGACAAAGAAATTAATCAGGCATATCAAAGACAGAAACCGAGACTTTTCCTTCAATCACATTTACCTGATTGAAACTTATGATGAAGGAATAAGTCCACAGTTATTCCATTAGCTACAGTTAACAGCCTCTTTACAGCAATTTCTATGAGAGTAAATCATTCACAAAGACTAATCATCAGTTTAACATCAGATCACAAAAAAAAAGCACAATAACTTCCCAGTGAGTGTCAGAACTTCAAGTATTTAAAACCTTGAATTGGAACCAAATTGCTATGGAAAGCTCACCAGAAGCCTGAAAGATTAATATGAGCCAGGTTTTCAAAAGTTATCAAATATCTGTCAGAGAAACTTCTGGCAGCATGACTGATACTTTAAAATCAAATTGCTAGCTTTTATTTCAGAGGATTTCCTCCCACCCATCATGAACAAGACCAAGCTACACAACTTTGTCTTAACATTTTCTTTTTTTTTTTTTTTTTTTTTTTTTAAAATCACAAGATATTTATTCCTTCACACTCTGTAAGAAATATTCAATTCACAGGTAACAAGAAATATTTTGAAGGCAACAATGATGCACTATCCTTTCTCCTCCCTCCTCTTCCCCAGCGAAATGAAAACCACTGAACAGACAGTGGACAGCACAGTACCTTTTTGCAGAAAGACATCCAGCTGATCAGCACAGAAAGCTTTCAGCTCTTTCTCTGGCTTGTCTTTCTTGACCAACGCCACAACATAGTTGGCTAAGGCTGATGGGTCTGCATCACATCTATTGAGAGAAAGAACCATTCTTGATTCTGCTGAAGTATGCCAAAACCCTCGCGTTGGACAATCACCGTTATAGAAGAGCCACCAAAGAAAACCCGGCAACATACATCGGATGCTTTTTTGACATCCAGCACCAACACAGCTGCACTGGGATGACTGAGACAGCTAAGTTTTACTATTTTCTTCTTTTTCCCCCCCCCC
>NW_009258542.1:231125-233525 GCF_000687185.1 Egretta garzetta
TACAGGACAACATTTTAGTTGCCTTTGACCACCCTCCCCCCCCTCCACCCTACCACACCTGACAATGTTCCCACTCTTTTGCTCCTTCCTGAGCTTTGCTTTGAAAAAACTACCCCCTTTCTTTTTTTACAGAAAGATCCAATTCTAGGGCAACTGAGCAGATGCCGTTGATCTTAACTTTCTCCAAGCACAGCAACCACCACCAAGTATGACTCCACAGAATAGCAAAGCAAATAGCAGGAAAGTCACTGCACAATTATTGTAAAGTATTAAAGTGGTTTTAAAGTATTGAAACGTTATTACCATGAAAAGCAGTTCAGAAAGATATTGCAAAAGCAGATTTTAAGTAGGCACACAGATATGTTCTGTACATCTTAGGTGACTGCGCCTAACATACTGGGGTTTTCCTTTCCCAAGGACTATTTCCATGCCTACAAATTTTACAATAATTAACACTGGTAAAATGTCTAAAGGGGTGCAATTATTAAGACAGGTTCATTATCCGCACTACCTAAGCCCTTATCTAGCTTTGTGAAGGCCAAAGATAGCCAACTTTGTGCAGCAGTACTCTGCCACTAATCTTTAAATTGGATATTACTTTAGATTCCATTATTCAGCTACTAGAAAAACAAAGTATGAACTAGATTAACAGTATTAAATGATTAAGCAATAGCTCCTCATTTTGCCTCTCTCAAAAGATGCAGATGCAAGCTATCAGATGGTAGGTAGGAACCTAAAACAGTTTGATGATTTAAAGATTTTTTTTTTTTTGTTAAGATCAACATTTAGAGAGGCAATTGTGTCTTTTCCAAGAACCTTAACTACAGAAATAAAAGGAAATAGTATAAAGTATATAGGCCTCAAAATAATTTCAAGTAAAAAAGAAATTCCAGAAAACAAACAAACAAAATGCAAAAGGCCACGCAGATGACAACTGGTTAGAGAAAATGAAAATCCTTAATGAACAGCCAGTCAAGCAGCTGTACTCGAAATTAGTTTGCTCGCCATTTCCAACATCCGATGAAAGCCATGTTAAGTGTAATTAACAACAAAGAAACCACAAATTTACAGATTTTACAGTTCTTAAACACGCAGACTGTCACAAAAAATAAATTACCTATATGTAATCTATTGGGTGCTAGTGTTCACATGCAATTGATTATAAACCTTCAATTTAAAATAAAGGAGATGACCCATCACTTTCTAACCATTCCCATTCTTTTCTCCATGTATTAGTTTCTCCTAGGCGTTACATTACATTATGCTTTACAGGAGCATGCGTGAGGTGTGTATGCTTCTTCAAGTTAACCATTTTGTAATTTCACTCCTGAATCCTTGACTGTCAGGACCCAGCAGTAAATCCTATGATTCTCTGCCACAAACCCTTGCCTCCAACTCACGCCCCTATAGCATTCCTTTGGTATCTGAGCTCTGCTCGACAGCAAGACAGAAGGTCAACTGGAACAGCAGGGAAGGCGTAGGAGCAAGTGTTACGCTCCAGTCTAGACAGACTTTCAGAAGGATTTGACCAAGTATCAGAGGAACCCATTATCTTAAAAAAGAAAAAAAGTCACGCAGAATTTTCAAAGGCCTGCTACTTAATGACTACAACTAAGTAGCTCCAAAGCGTATTTAAAGTACAAAAATAGAAAAATATCTGTAGAAATACCAGTTAACTACACAATGTAAATGCACGTCCTGCAATTTCAAACGGGTCTTAGTTTTAGTTTGTGGAAACTGTAAGGCTAGCTCCTCACTGACAACTTAGCTTCCTTCAGAAAACTCTTGCTACAGACAGAACTCGGCAGAACACCCACCTCACAGGCATTCGGTCGGCCTGCCATCGTGCAGAAACACAGCAGGTTTCCTTACCAGCGCAGAACCCCTGGAACCAATCCTCTCCCACCCCTCACAAACCCAGAAACCAAACAGCCCTCTCCCAGACCCCTCCGCCAAGAGTTACTCAGAGTTCCTACACGGCGTACTCAGTCGTTCCAGTGACTCCCTGGTAATTGGCTTGCAGTTTTGGTTTAAGGGCTGTGCCACAAACCGGTGTTAAGCAGCTGGGGATTAAACTTTGACACCGCAGCCCGTCGCCGCTGCGGAGCAGCCTGCGGCCCCGGCGAGGCGGGCAGCCGGGCTCGGCGGGGCTTTGAGGCGGAGGCCAAGGCCGGTACACAGATTTGGGGACAAAAGGCCACGCTGAGCGCACCGGCCCTCGGTAAATCTCAACCCTCGGCCCAAGCCCTTTAAACTGGAAGCTCCCGTAAACCGAGCTCAGAAGCGCTGGTCACCGGGCAAGCCGCCCGCGGGGCTGCGGGCCGGGCCCTGTCACCTCTCGGGGCCTCAGGACACGGGGCTGCTCTGGGAGCCGCAGCGGCTGGGCGAGGAAGGGCAGCC
>NW_009258542.1:235038-262725 GCF_000687185.1 Egretta garzetta
AACGCTGTGAAAGCCCGAACTCCCTTCTGCAGCCGGTTTCGTGGTTCTACAGGTGACATGATCGTTAGTAAAGTGGTAGAGCCGCGCTGAGGCGGATGATTCAGTAGCGTGAGGGAGTAAGAGACTCGTGATTAAACTTTTTAGCATGAGTTAGAACCTTTCATTAAGTTATCGTAGTAGCTTTGCTTCTAAAGGTATTTTGAGGTTTGCTGTGGTACTTTTGTTGTTAGTCAGATGTCTTGTTTGCTTATATGAGTAAAGGTAGGCACAATTTCTGCCCCAAATATCTTAGTAGTGGCTTGATCTTAGGGGGAAAAAAAACTCTCAAGTTTTGTGTATGTCAAGATTTATGACTGCACTATCTGTAGTGCACTTATCCTTTAACACTTGTAATATGTTATACGGTAAAAGAATAAAGAGAAGGAATATTTAACACTTAGGGGTGGTGTTTAAACACTAATGGAATTTAAAATACTTTACCCGAAGAACTCTCTTTGTGAGCTACAATTAGAGTAGACTTGTATGCCAGACTCTTCTCCTGGCATAGGAAGTGCTATTCCCACTTAATGTGTAGCAAGATGAAGAGGCATTAAATGGGGTTTGTGAACAGTCTGGAACAAAACCAGAATTCCATGGGTTTTCTTTTTTTTTTTTTGGTTTTTTTTTCACTGCTCCTATCTCCTCAATTCAGACACCTCTGAGTTTGTTAGTTAGTAAGATGATCGGTTTGTTACCGTGTGTGTTATGTTGGCTACTACAGAATCCTTTTGCTTTGAAAAAGGTTGTTAACCCTTTCCTTACAGATTTGTAGATCTTGTTTCAGAAGGCTGAATCTCAGGGGTACAGATTTGCACATGGTTGATCATGTTAGTGATGCTGTGTTGTGAGATTATCCAGCAGCGTTAAGGAGTCCAGAATTCATGCTTGCCCGTAAGGAAAGGAGTTTAGGAGTGGTCTGTAGTATGTTACAATTCTGTATTTGTTAACACGTTCAGCCAGACTTTTCTTCCCCTCTCTGTTTAACAGGAACGTAAAGGCACAGCAAAAGTTGATTTCCTGAAGAAAATTGAAAAAGAGATCCAGCAAAAGTGGGATGATGAGCGAGTCTTTGAGATTGATGCTTCAGATAGGCAGAACCAAAAGAGGTATCATTACATTTTTTACAGGTTTTATCTTTAACTGCTTGAAATGTCTTTTCAAGGGAACTTTTTTCCTTCAAAACCCAGCAGGGGGAAAAAAAGTGGCCTCTTTTGAATGAATAGTGGTCTTGGATCATCTAGAGGTACTTATGCATTAAGTTGGCATTTCTGTAGCTGGCAACGTGAAGCAGTGGTGTACATCTGTTGGCCAAATTCCAGTAGGATGAAAAAAGCCTTCTTGTTCCTTGGTAGTATCAGTACCCTCTGAGATTTTGAAACCAGATTCTCTTTGGTGACTTCTGCTTTTTGACACGGAGGATGCTTCTCAACGTGATGCCTGAGCCCTTACTAGTGGGAGGGCTTTTACTCTCACAGTTAGAAAGGACCACTCCTTTACCTGAAGGCAGGTGTGTAACTTGCTCTGCTTTGCTGAGAAAAGAACGTTGTTAAACAAATATCTTGGGTCCTGGTATAGGCCAACCTGTTCTACTTCGCACGGAAGTGGATGAAGGCCAGGCGTGTGGTCATCACTGTTCCTCAGATGAGGTGCTGTGATTTCTTTTTGTACATAAACTAATTGCAGAGGTTTGTCCCACTACCCTGTTAGTTGTAGAGCTTCAATTTGCACTTCTGTTGTGATCTGCAGCTCCAGCAAAATTAGTCCCAGGACTGAGTAAGGAGTGAAGGACCCAAACGGGTCAGAAAATTTCAATGCTAAATTAGGAAGTGTAATAAAAACTGTTGTGTGGGGGTGTGTTGCTCACACTGTAAAAGTCTCTTTTTACTTAAAAGAGATGCAGTCTGTGCTTAAATATTCAGTGTCTTACAGGTGGAAATTTAAGGCTGTAATTAATACTTAGTTTCTGACTGAAAATGAAGGTGGTAGGTCAGTTTTACAATATGGAGCAGTTCAATGTGAAATTTCAGTGTTCATTATGGTAACATGTGACCACCTTATAAACAGAGAAAAAGCTGCCTTGCTAAACTAAGGTTCTTATACCTCTAGTTAAAATGCCTTGTATTAATTTCAGGGTTTTGTCTTAAACTTCTACCTATTTTTATAAAATAGCTGGTACTACTAAAAGCTAACCTAGAGGAGAGAGAGAGAGGTGCTGCTGGCAGAACATTTCTGTGGTCAGTCCTTATATAGTCACAGGGGAATTTCATCCCATGCCAGGAAGGGGCTTTATTTACAATGTTTTTTCTTGTGTTGAGTAAAGCTCTACTATGATTTAGATGGAACTGCTGTAAGAGATCTGTTGCTGTTCGTGCAAAACTCAATCCCAGGAAATGATAGCAGGAATACCTGTATCATTACTAAAGATCACAGTTATTCAAAGAAATAATGTGGTTGGCCTTTTCCAAAGCTCAGACTTCATAATTTATTTGATATAATTCCTGTTTGAACTATAGGAGATTCCCTAGGGAAAAATCTAACCCATATTTAAAAAGAATGCAATTCCACCACAATCTTCCTAGGTTGTTTTAATGGCTAACAATGTTCCTGATTGATTTGGGTTTTTTTTATTATTATCTATAAAGTTTTTTATTAACTATGAAGTTCTCTAACGTCAGTTCCAGTCACTGCATTTGCTGTATTTTTGCTTCTCTGCTTGAAGCTTCCTCTGCTAATGTAATTTCATTGTGTTTCTAGAGGGACTGTGTCTGAACCATCTCTTGTTTTCTGCTGTTTCCATGTAATAATGTGATTGGTAGGATTACCTTTGTTCTTTTATTTTGTTAAAGTAAAAGAAAAAACCTGGTTGACATCATCTCTGTGTGTGAATCTGTACTGAGGTTTATCTGGGTTTTTCCTTTCCTTCTTGGTGTTTGCCACTTCTAAATTCATTTGAACTGCTGTGAATTTTACCTTGTTTTTCTTATTTGTTAGTTAGGGATTTTTTTTTTATATAAAGCATTTTACTTTTAATCTATGCTGGTTTTGGTCAACATAACATTTTGTTTTGATAAGGGCTTTCTGGTCTTGTGGTAAAATATTCCTGAGCTGCTGTCTGTTGATTGTAGAAGATGCTTATTTCTTTGCTTAAATTTTCTCCCACCTGGTTGGTTTCATAACTGTGCTCAGCTTTCTGAAATTGTTTCTTCTAAAATAGCAGGTACGTGTAAGCGCTGGTTTGGACTCTGTTCATTTTCCATGTGGCAAACACAGTCTACTCTAGCGCCTGAGCAGCTACCAGGCTTTAATGTTATGTTCCATCCCTTTATCTGTCATGACGGGGTTCCCTGGTGCTAGGTGCAGTGCTGCTCGAGTGAGCTGATGGAGGGACAGCTGCTGAGTTGCTTTGGTCGCTGCTTGCTCAGGACTGTGAAGGTGGCAGCACGCGGTGAGCTGCATTCCTGACCACCTGAGGAAGAGATGGAGCAGAGCTGCTTGGGAGGAAGCATGTTTCACGGATGAAGGGAGCGTTACTGGGCATTAAGAAACACCGTTTAACTTGTGCTTCTATTTCTGCCCCGGAGTAACCCTGAGAAACTTAAGACAGAACCTCTGGAAATGCTTAGCATGCTCAGGAGCACAGTTCCTCTTAGATCAATAGCATCAATGCTCTCACAGTGTGGGAACAGCATTAGTTGTTTGGGTAGGTCTCTGAGTGAAAAAGCAGTGACCTTGGCAATATGAGGTTAGTTATGTGGGAAAGGCAAACTAAATCACGATGATAACTAAAGTGGTGTAACAGGTGGCTGCTTCTTAAATTGCAGTATTGCAAGCAAACAAATGACTTGGCCTTTATTTATGCATGTTTATGCATCAGTGGTAGTGTCTGAAGGGTAAAAACAAGGCACAGAGCTGGGGTAGAGTGCAAAGCTGGAGGTAGAAATTTACAATGTCCTAAAGATCTAGAAATAATCTTAGTTGCTGTGAGAGGTCAGGTTACAATAATATGATACATGTTCAAAACACTGTGCAACAATGTATCTCTGAAGTCAAAAATAATTTACTAATTAATCTAGTGTGCCACTAGAAAACCTGACTCAGACAGTGAAAGATTGAATAAATGAACTCAAGCCTTTGCAGTAATTAATTTACAGAAGGAGGATTAGAACTTCTTATCTTTGGGAAGATGTTATATCTATTTCAAAATTGCTCTGTGATGTCAGTCCTATGTGAGTTTTCTTTTGCGTTGTGTGTTTTGTTTTTTTTTTTTTTTTATAAAGATGATAAAACCTGCTAGTATACCAGTTCTTTAAAACCAAAGACTTGCATTACTGGCAGGGAAAATAGTATTTTAATGTCACTGGGCTGGCAATAGCTGAACGTATTGGTTAACTGTTTTACTTGTGCATCATCTGATGTCCATTTTAAAAGCTAATTACGTGGTTTAATTCTTTGAATTTCTTCTCAGCAAAGGAAAGTACTTTGTTACGTTTCCTTACCCCTACATGAATGGCCGCCTTCATTTGGGACACACGTTTTCTTTATCTAAATGCGAGGTAAAAAATTTCCTTTGATACCTTCAAATACTACTTTAGAACAAATGCTAATTTAGTAGTTAAATTTTGAGCTAACAGAATGCCCTGTTAATTACTTTATAGCTTCAGTAATGACTTACTCAAACTTCCTTTTTTCCCCATGTTTTCAGTGGAAATACTGCTGGTTGAAGAGAACTGCCACTGATTGCTTTTTTAATTCTAGGAGACTAGACTATGGGTGTTTATTCATTCTTTCAGATTTGCAGTGATTTTTAGGAGGTGCTGCTGCTTACCATTTGTCTAGCTGCGAAATGATGCAAACTTAATGAGAAACCTGTCTCTCTTGTTTGTGCCCTATTACCTGTGTGTTGACGGGTTTTAGGCACTAGCGGATAGGATTCCACAAAATTGATCTCTTCTTTACACCCATTCCTCTCCAGTCAAAACCAGCCCCCTGAAAATTAGGAAAGCTTGTACTCACGCAGCCCCAGGCAGTGGCAGACCTGATAACAAAAGTTAGTTTCAACTTCTTTTCTTTTAGTTGGCTTCCTAGATGCTGTTGAACACAGATGACTGTGTTCGTCTGTCTATCTTTTAGTAGTTTCATTTTAAAGAAGGAATTGCACTTATTTTTTTTGAGAAGGGTGCTAATTTAGCCTTATGCCATTCCTGTTTCTTCTGTTTGACTTTTCCACTTTATATAGTTCGCAATTGGGTATCAGAGGCTAAAGGGAAAGAACTGCTTGTTTCCATTTGGTTTACACTGCACTGGGATGCCTATAAAGGTAAGATGGTTTGAGTTACTGAGAGCTTTTTCTAATGTTTTTTTATACTTAAGACTACTTACAGCATTGCTTGCTGTCCATCCCAGAATATCATATTCATTTATTCAAAAATTCATCAAGATAGTGTGATTTGGAACCTGAATTTGTAGTAAAGAAATGTTGTGCTTGAACTATATATTATGACTTTCTAGAAAATGAAATGCTTTAAAATTGAGTTTCTTTATTGTATTTTTTCATTTGCAAAAAAATCTTCACTGTAAACCTCTTCCTGCCATGGCAGGCATTCTTGAAGTTGTAAGATCTCCTAGAAGTTAATACAATGTTCAGAAAAAGTTTAAAGCGTTGTAGTGAAACGCAAAGTGTTATCAGTAAAAAGCACTCCTTAGCTATGAGTGAAGCAATTGTCACAGACAAGTGCTGAAAGACTACCAATAACTCTATGTAGGCTTGTGCAGATAAGCTGAAAAGAGAAATGGAATTATATGGCTGCCCACCTGAATTTCCTGATGAGGAGGAAGAAGAGGAAGAAAACTCTGCTAAAAAAGAAGAAGAAATTGTCATCAAAGACAAAACAAAAGGCAAAAAGGTAAACTTTAAACAAAGACTTTGTGGATTGATAGCTGTGTTCTTAAGGCTTCAAAGCATGCACTGTGGGTTTTTCCTCTTTCACAGTCCTCAGAGAAATCTGTGATAGAAATACTTATGTTGTTTTTTCCAAGTTAGCTGGGTATTTTTAAGGTAGACTTGGGGAAAAAATGCATCAACTGTATGGTTCCAGAAATACCATTTTAATGCATGAAATCTTATTGGCGAACTGGTGCACTGTTTAATGTTTCCTGAGAAAAATGAGATCATTCAGAGTAATACTCTGTGTGGTTTTTTGTTGTTGTTGGCTTTGGTTTTTTTTTCCCCTGCACAAAGCATTCACAAGTTGCAGGAAATAACCCTGCTTTCTCAGCAGTAGGGGATACATACACCTACTATTCTGATTATTCTCTTGTAAATTGGTATCTAGCCTATTCTGGCTAATTGCGCTAAGTAAAATCATCCAAACTGTTTTGGCTTATCAGGTATTTAAATGAGATTTATGATTTTGGGAGCATCACAAAGAAAGGAAAAGAATCAAGGCTAGGAAAAATTCGAGATGTTCTTATGTATATTGCTTATGTATGCTAAAGAGATTGTCACACTGGAAGCATTAGATCTGGGATTCTGTCTGCTCTACATCAACAGAAGATGTGATCTTGCCTACTCTTGCAAGCACTTAAGTCTCTGTGGGGTAGAGACATAAGATATTTGAAGGACAATAGGTGAAAAAAGTAACATGAGCAAAGTAACAGCACAGCAGAAAATGTTTTTGATACAGGGTTATAGTGCAGGACTGCTCCACCTTTTCATGGTAAAAACACCCATTTGTCTGACCAGGACCTTGGTGAACTGGTCATTTCTTGCCAGTTTGTCAGGGCACACCCTTTCTGCAGATGTATTGGAGAGATGCAATCATGTAACGGTTGAAAAGAGAGGTGTTAATGCGTGTACAGCTGAATACAAGCTAGGAAATAGTGTAGATCAGAAACTCTATAATCATTAATCTTCAATGCTAGAGAAAGGACGCTAGAATATTTGTATTAACTTGTATATCTGGAAATAGAAGCCATAGCGTTGTGGTCTCGAGCATATAAAGCTATTGTGAATACAAGTATGTGCGCTTTTTCCTAATCACAATTGTCCTTTCAGAGTAAGGCTGCTGCCAAGACTGGCTCTTCCAAATACCAGTGGGGTATTATGAAGTCTCTGGGTCTTTCTGATGAAGAAGTAGTTAATTTTTCTGAAGCTGAGCATTGGCTGGATTATTTCCCTCCCCTTGCTGTCCAGGATCTGAAAAGCATGGGATTGAAGGTAACTGTATGAAATCTAAGGTTCAGTTATGGAAGCAGCCATACTTGTATTGTCATTATGTTTATGAATATGCTGCTTCTCCTTTGAGATTTTCTGCATAATACCAGCATTATTCTAGAAATGTTTCTGGTATTTTTGGAATTACTCATTTAACCTTTTAATAGTCTTGGGTGATAATTAAGTGCTTTCTTCTATAGACTTTATAGCCTATGCAATGATCATAACTGGAAACAAGAATTGAGTAAAGGAATTATGACTTTCATTTCTTGCTTCCATATCAGATAACTGCTCTGTAGTCAGTATTGACAGTAGTTTTAGGAATAGTAATGATGTGATATTAAATAAAGATACTTGCCCTGCTGACAAGAGATTTTTAAGTATAAAGACATGTAGAGATCATGAAACAAGGCAGCGCTGAAATTTATCTGGAGCGATTCATTAAAACTACTACAAAACCTCTAGAAGTCACAGTCAGCAGGCAGGGCCATGAGTCTTTGACATTTATTTTTTTGGAGAGAAACTTATTTTTATTTTTAAAATAATACTTTTGTTATTGTGAAGTTCCTCAAAATACTTCATTGTATTTACTTACCAGAGACTCTTATGCATTTCCAGGTGGATTGGAGGCGTTCTTTCATTACTACAGATGTTAATCCTTATTATGATTCCTTTGTACGATGGCAATTTCTTACATTAAAGGAAAGAAATAAGATTAAATTTGGGAAACGGTAAGCTTGCTACTTAGCTCTGAGCTTATTGTGAATATGGGTAAGCTCAGCTTTACCAAAGATGGAACCCTAAGATACATCTCTAGAATGTGCTTATAACTCATATTAAACTAAAATCCTTTTGTTTCAAGCGCTCTACTAGACATGGTAAAGTATTGTGTGTATTGTGCTAGCCAAGTGTGTGAGATTGTGTTCAGTTTAATTTTTTTCATGGATACCAACTCAAAGCAAGATAGGGCCGGTACTGAAACCTCTTGCAAAAACTGAGCATTGACATCAGCGGAAAGAGATTGATGCAAAATTTGAAAATACCATTAATAGGTCTCTTTTCCATAAAGATCTTTTTTCTTTTCCGCCCCCCTTGGTCTATGCATTGTTGTATTTGTTTCTAAATGAAAATATACCTTTTTCTAGATACACAATTTATTCTCCAAAAGATGGACAGCCTTGCATGGATCATGACAGGCAAACAGGAGAGGTAATATTTTTAATTGAAGTTTTTATGCATTGCTTATGATCTTAAATACTGAGTGGAAAAATAAATTGTATCTTGGAACAAAACGTATGTTGTACATACAGAATTATCAGTTCTCAGCTGTCAGTACACGTGAAAATTGAATGAACTCTGCTATTGAGAATATTTGTATTGAACTGTGGATAGTAGGTGCCAGCAGCATCACTACTTCAGATCATTATCTATCTGTTGAAACAAAGCAAATAAGCTGTTACAAACTTGTATGTTGCTGAGATAGGGGCTGTGATGAGTAAATTTTTGGACATAGGAATAAAGTATAACCTCTCCAGTCTGCATTTTAGTAAACAGCCATTTGTATCAATGGAAATATGATTTACTTTGAAGAAAGCATTGGTACCTTAAATAGCTTTTAGGTTAGTTTACTCCAGAATAGGATTTATTTTCTTTACTGCTTGAGTCAATGTCATATACTGATTGCTACGTTGTGTGAATTGTAGGGTGTTGGGCCTCAAGAATATACGCTAATAAAAATGAAGGTGTTAGATCCTTACCCTGCAAAATTAAGGTAGGTCTTGAATTTGTAACGGCAAATAGGTTCTATCTAACGGCCAGAGGTGACAATTAAATTAATCTGTTTTGCCTAATGCAGAATATAATTTCACCCCGTTATTTCTGTCACTTCAAAGACTTGGTCTCTGTTTTGAGCTGCTATGTTCACTAGTCTGTGTGAAAATCAAATTGGAGTTTAAAAAAAAAAAAGAAAGAAAATAAAAACCTGCAAAGAACTTACTGACACACTTTCATCCCTTAGGAAATGTTATTAAAAGTTCATATTAGCTTAAAAGCATGTTCTGTATTGCCCTGAATGTTTTTGTTTTGGTGACTTATAAAACACTTCTGTCCCCCTAGTGGCCTACGAGGAAAAAATATCTTCTTGGTGGCTGCTACGCTCAGACCAGAGACTATGTTTGGACAGACTAACTGCTGGGTTCGCCCAGATATGAAATATATCGGATTTGAAACTGTGAATGGAGATATTTTTATCTGTACCCAAAGAGCTGCCAGGAACATGTCCTACCAGGGCTTTACAAAAGATAACGGAGTCGTGCCTGTTGTCAAGGAGCTGATGGGAGAAGTAAGCATCTTGCAGCTTGTTGGTCAGGCTTACCTATTCCTGTGAAGCTTATACTTAAAAATGTGATGGTAGAATTCTACTTATAAAGAAAATACAGGAACTATTTAAAAAAAAAAAAAAGAGTGTTTGGTGACTAAAAAAGCAAGCAGAAGACTGCTTCCTTGGCAGCTGAGCTGCAACTGCCTCTGGGAGATTAACCTGATGCACTTACCTGTGGATGAATGCATTACTATTGCCTTAGCACTCCTTGATGAATGAATGGTTTTAAATAACACTTTTCTGCATGCTGGGAAGAGTGATGACTTCTCTACAAGGAAAGGAAAAAAGTAATGGCTAGAAAGGGTTATGTGAAAAAGGCTTTTTGTTGATGCTGAAATTTCCAGTACATCTTTGTGAATGAAGCTTTCTTAGCTTAGCAGATGAATGGTAGTGTGTTTGATATTTACTATCCTTAACTTCTGGGCTTTGAGTAAGTTTAGTTAGTGGCATTTATACCTTCATGCTGTTTACATCACTCAATCTCTATTTGCTAAAACTTGTCACCATCTTTCTTGATCCTCATTTGAAGGATGAAGCAGAAAACACAGTTTTTGTTTCTTTGTTAGTAGACATGATGTGAATTCAAGAAAATCAGAGGTAGAAGACAACTGCAACATCTAGGCGACCTCCCATCAGTGCATAAATGGTCTTGACAGTGTGCTTTTCCTGCCTTTGTTTAAGCTAGCTTTTGATATTGGCTTCCCACTTATTCCTGTCTTGATGCTGATGTGCTTCAGGTGTTTAGAGACAAACTGTTCTCCTGCTTACTATATTTTTCCAACTCTCAGTAGTTTTGCTTTCTCTGAATTACTTTGTTTATATTATCTTGTATTTGACACTTCTACCAGTAAATAGTCCATATACTGTCTCAACTGGTACACACGTGCTTTTCATATGTACTTCTTCCTTGTCTAACTATGTATATACACACACATATAAATTTATTTGTAATTTAAGGAATGACAGCAAATTTAAAGAGTATCACCCAGGATTGCTTACTCAGCTAGGCTGAAAAAGTGCTATTTATTGTAATGATAATTCTGTTGTCCTGCATAGGAGATTCTTGGCGCTGCACTTTCTGCACCTCTCACTGCCTACAAAGTTATATATGCTCTTCCCATGCTCACGATCAAGGAAGACAAAGGTAATTTTAACAGTGTCTTGCCAAAGCCTGTTTGCATGCTGTGCATTCAATGTGTGTTGACTAATCTTTTTATCTGTTGTATCTCTTTCTTTGTCAAGGAACTGGAGTAGTAACAAGTGTTCCCTCTGATTCTCCAGATGACATTGCAGCCCTGAGAGATTTGAAGAAAAAACAGGTCTGTCTGAACCGAATTGCTTCTGTTTCTGTTTCCTTTCCATAGCGTGGAGGGTCAAAAGTGGATATCCAGTGAGTAAACTGAAACTCCCTTTAATTGCTGAGTTGAAGCAAAAGTAGTTAAAAATAAATGAGGTTAAAACCAGCTGGGCTGGGACAGATGTTTATTCTCAGACTTCAAGAAGAGTTTTGGACAAGAATTGTTTAACTTCTGCTGCATGTTAAGGTATAGAAGAGTACCAGTGAAATTGAAATAAATTCCTGTTGTGGAAATGACTTCCAGAGATGAGATTAAGAGCTCTGTATGAATTTCAAATGAGACTTGAAGTAGCTGTAGCTATTACAGCTTCGAGAGTACATCAGTGTCTAAACAGTTATCCCTGGCTGTTGAATTTTTGTCCCACTCATTTTCAGGGTAGAGTGATAGTGGTTTTTTCCCCTTTTAAAAATGTAGACAACTATGATGAAGAATCACCTGGAAATGGGATGGGCATTACAATCAGGTGTGAAAAATGGTGAGAAGGAAAGGAAGTGGCTTTGTCCGCTTTATAATAAAATATTATGTACAAGAAAGACCCTATGAATGGATAAAAAACTTCAAATGTAGAAGATTTCTTCTAACCACATTGCATTTTTTTCTTCTAACTTTCAAAGGCTTTGAGGGTGAAGTATGGCATCAAAGATGAAATGGTCCTGCCGTTTGAACCGGTAAGCACACGTTACTTTGTATTCATTGATGAGAGATGTGCCAAGAACTCTGCCTGATTTTTCCAGAATTTCTATCTGAAGTCGTCCTCATCTGAAAGAGCTGAAAAGTTTAAAGTTTTCATGTTTTGTTATAGTTGTAATATTTGGTCTGTTGGGGGTTGCAACCAAGATTTGTTGTTCTACTCTATACTTCAGAGATAAAGAAAAGTATTAATTTTTGTGGGAATTACTATTTGGAGAATGGGTTGCATCATTATACTGATAACCTGTTAGTTGCTTAAAACTTATAGCCTTAATGGCCAGATTATTGTCTTACCTGTTCTAAGCAAAGAGCTAAAGTCTCTTAGTATTAATGCAGACTCATGGCAGGGTCTGTTTTTATTAGTAAACATAGGTTACAGATAGAGTCATCCCAATGCTCTGCATTACCCTTGCTTCCACATGCTCGCTTCAGTATTGGTACTGCTTGGTCCTGGTGTCATGTCAGGAGATAAAACTGAGTTATTGCTTGTATGAGGGCAGATCACACTGGGGACTGCCAGGAATTTTTGATGTCATGAGTGGAATTGCACTGATACTTTGGAAGTTCTGCGTAACTTGATTAGTAATAGGTGCTGCAAATTCACATGCAGAGTAATACAGAAGGTTTGATGTAGCCCTAGCACCTGCTTCTGCTGTCATTAGAGTTCTTTGGTTAATATTGCTTTTGGTCAAGATATCAAGCAGCACAAACACTTTCAGATAACTAGTAATGACTGCCTTTTTTCCCTTTCATAACCTCTGGTTAAGACTCTCATGTCAGCCTAGGGACTGCAACCCAAGCAAAACATACTTGTCTCTGTTTTGTTCAATGCATCCCTTCTAGTGAAGCTTGTGAAATCTGGGAAACAAATCTGTGTAGATTTTATGACACTGAGATAATTTGAACTGAAGATCTGACGCTGTCTGTTAATTCTCAGGTGCCCATCATTGAAATCCCAGGTTATGGCAACCTTTGTGCTCCATCAGTCTGCGATGAACTCAAAATCCAGAGCCAGAATGACAGAGAGAAACTTGCTGAGGCCAAGGAGAGAGTGTATCTGAAAGGGTTTTATGAGGGGGTAAGTAATAAAAGATTTTGATAAGTGTTTTCTTCCTGAGTTTGTTTAGGAGAAAAAGTGGGTAAAGATAAAGAGTAAAAAAAAAAAAAAAAAAAGATTGCAAGAAAGAGGGAATTTTTTTTTTCCCCCAGACCACTTCTCATTTAGCCTTCTCGTGCAGTCAGGTTCTGCAGTTGGAGTTATGTAGAATTGAAGCAAGAGAATGGAGGAATGTAGGAGTGCAAACTGAGATTTATAATCTGGTTTCCTTGCAAGTGATCATCTTCTGGGGAGTTGGTCAATTTTGTTACAAGTATTGATTTGGAAACTGATATGAAGAGAGCAATGTGGTGTGGGTTTTTTTTATCTCTTGTCTTTTACTTGTGTAATGGCTGACTATGATGTGTTCCTCAGCTGTTTTCTTGTAAGGTGTCAACAATTTTTATTTCTGACTAGCTGTGATTGCCTATGTGTGTTCTGACATGTATACAAACTTATTTTGGGTAATGAAAGAAACGATCTGTATTCCTATTTTTTGCATGTCAAAGATTGCAGTAACTGCTATTCTTTATGTTGATCTAAAGAGCTATTGCACCTATTCCTTGTTAAGTTAAAAAAAAATAATTAATTCCTGTGATCCATCTTTTACAGGTAATGTTGGTGGATGGATTCAAAGGACAAAAAGTTCAAGATGTCAAGAAACTTATTCAGAAGATGATGGTGGATAATGTATGTGGTAGTATGCACATGGCTTCTTTTAAATTATCCATTTTGTTTTCACAGTAGCGGAGTTGCTGAAGAAACCTCTCTGTTTTGGTGCTACCGTCCTCTTAGTGATGCTTTGAATTGCTACAGAGTATGAAATACTGCTAAAGGAAGAACCTTGTGTTCTTGGCGTAAGCGGGATGAATGAATAGCGTAGACCTCTGATTGCCTGCTTCATCCCGTCACCTTGTCTAGGAAATATTTTGGTGGTCTGATTTAATCTTTGATGCAGTTGTGAGAGTACTGGAAGTGTAAGATCCAAATTGTCAGTCTTCTTCAAGCCTACCTATAATGGATATCTGACATGCAACCACCCCATTTCTGGGGTTCAGCATGCAGAGAAGGAAGAGTAGTAAATGAACAACAATTGTGTCATCTCTAATAAAGAGGGGGACTGTAAGTGGGAGAGGCTTCAGTTATTCAGTCAATATTCCCTTGCTGTTGTAGCATTGTTCAGATTATAACATAACACTTCATTCTCCATCAGAATATGTGGTTTGTGAAGGTAGAATTCAAGTTCATCGTTGCATTTTTCTTTACTTTCCCCCCTCCCCCTGTCCCCCAGGGTTTTCTAGTAGCTGTTTTAATCAGTAAGGGAATGGTCAATGAGTAATATTTTGTGCTTCTGTCCTCCTTTTTGTCATGCATGGAGACATTCTTCACAAAATTACATGAACTGATACCTCAGAGAAGTATAGTCAAGCGTTGCTCTCATTTTAAGGTGAACACTGAGGCAGAGAGCCTGTGCAGTGATGAAAGCCATACAATGAATGCTGTAAAACAGATTAGAGAGGATGCTTTTTAGTAAGATGTGAGGATTTTCAAGACTTTGCAACGTCCTAAGAGTTGAAAGGGCAATAAAACCCAAGACCTTAGCTTTTATTGCCCTTTCAACTCTTAGGATGAAGCCATGATTTATATGGAACCTGAGAAACAAGTTATGTCGAGGTCTGCTGATGAATGTGTCGTGGCCCTTTGTGACCAGTGGTAAGTGAAGTAAAGCTGTAGTTACAAAGTTACTGCCAAATTAGATCCTACTTGTGGATTGCTTAATTACAATAAACTTTTCCTGACTATAGGTATTTAGATTATGGTGAAGTGAACTGGAAGAAACAGGCATCAGAGTGCTTGCAACACCTAGAGACGTAAGTTATAAAAGCAGATGTAAAGGAGTGTGATTGTTTGCGGCTGCTGGTGGTGGTCTAAGAGGGCTGAGAGGAGTAATTAGTAATAGCTCATTTCTTACAGGTTTTGTGAAGAGACTAGGAGAAATTTTGAAGCTACTTTAGGTTGGCTGCAAGAGCATGCATGCTCCAGGACATATGGCTTAGGTAGGCAAAACACTCCTTTTCTCACTCAGTGCTTCATGAGAGCGGTACTCATAATTTCATTTGGAATCCTTAGATGCTATCTAGAATCCAAAATGGTACAGGTAAATGTAGAACAGATTTATCCAACTTACATCTTGGCCCAGCATCCCAGAGTAGGCACTGTTTCTTGAAAACACATGTGGCCAGGGTAATGTTATTTTTGCATTACTACGGTGATTCTATGTAGTGTCTCTGTAGCTTTTTGCCTGGGCCATTGATTTGGAAGGGACCCCAGAAGAAGGAACTAATACCATCTCTTGGGTGTTCTCTTTCGATTCTGACTAGTCTTCATCTTGTGTAGCCTGTGACATGGGACAACTGTTACAACTGCATTGTAATACACAGCAAATTATCATGAGCTGAAACGTTTGACAGTTTTGTTAAGAAGCTGACTTCAAAAATAGCAAGTATTTTCTCTTAAATAAAAATTTTAAAATGAAAGTTGAATTTTTTTTTTTTTTAAAAAAAAGGATTTTTAAAAGCATAAGCATGATTACTTGCAGATATATATGTGTGTGTGTAGATATATCTTCCACTGAAAGTCAAACCGCTTATGTATGCTTGAGTAGGGATGATACTGACTGTATCTGATACCTGGCTTCCCTCTCTTCTAGGTACCCGATTACCTTGGGATGAGCAGTGGCTGATAGAGTCTCTCTCTGACTCAACGATCTACATGGCCTATTACACAGTGGCTCATCTGTTACAGGGAGGTAACCTGAGGGGCCAAGGGGAATCTCCTTTAGGCATCAGGTAAGGAGCCTGAATCATTAAGTTTTCTTGCTTAATTCGGCATGCTTATCTCCTGAATTGTTCTTGACAAAGGCTTGCCAAGCAGGCTGATTCTTTGCTTTTGTGTTTAAAAAGCATCATTATAAAACTTAACCTGCTATTAGCTAAGTTACAGCAAATCTCCAGAAGGGGAATAAGGAAAATGAAAGGAGTATTTAAAAGCCGGGTAGACGAGGTGCTTAGGGACATGGTTTAGTGGTGGGATGGCAGGGTTAGGGTAACAGTTGGGCTTGATGATCTTAAAGGTCCTTTCTAATGTAAATGATTCTATGAGCATGGTGGCCAGAGAGGAGGAATGTCCCTGAAAGCAGAACTGTGTGCAGAGTGAATCACTTTTTTTTTTTTTTTTTTTATACTTGTTTGACTTGCCTTGAAATGGTCCTTGCCAGGTGTTTTTGATTGGTTTCAGTGGCTGCTGAAGTGTCTCTGCTTATTGAGACTGCTTTGCAACTATAAAAAAATTGTGTGCTTCAGTGTGCAAAATGGGCAAGATTAGCACTTAGTTTTTGTCACTGTATTAAAAGGTGGTAACTCTCTTAGAAGCTTAGAACCATCTTTTATCTACAACTTGCATGTGGAAACCTTCAAAGTAAGAGGGAGAAGGCATTTGTACCAAAATACTTACTAAGACTGCTCTGTGACCTCTTGGTTGGAGTGGTTGTGAACTTTCAGTGATAAAGATCAGAGAGCTGAGATATTACAACTCGCCTAGAATTGAAAAAACCACTGCTAATCTTGCTTTGAATCTTATGCTCTAATTCAGCATGTTTTATGAACTATTTTCTGGAATAGTTTATACATTGGAACTGGAACTTACCTTATTCAATACTATAACTAATCTGAAAACCATTTCCAAAGTGGAGGTTCTTACAAACAGAAATAGTTCTGAAAGACTCGGCAAGGTTTTAATTTTGGCTCAAACCTCTCTAATTATAGAGAGGCTACCAACATACTAGTCGTGTCTGGAAACAAACTTTGAAGTGAGCATCCTGAGCACTGAATTACAGATTTGATGTAATTAAGTATATACAATTAGAGTGTACTATTGTGCAAATAGATAACATCTTTCTTGTAGTGTTCACAAACACTTTTTACTAAGACTTACTCTGTGGGGTAAAGTAAAAGGGCATTTATGGCACATCATGTCAGTTGTCATTTGGTTACAGTGGTCTTTGGCACCAAACATAGCTAAGTCATAACAGTAATCTAAAGCATAGAACAGTAACTACCAGGTCTAAAGCAGCAAACTGGTGCATGTAAGACTTCATTCTAGACTGGTGGTATCGACCGCCATTTGAACTCGTTGTTTAATAGGTACTGGAGGGTCTTTGGATCCAGAATGCTTTTCCTTTCTGCATGATACAGACCAAAACACCGTAGTAGATGTTAACAAATAGTAAACTTTGATCTGAAATTATTTAATTTGAAACGTGTGCAGGTAGTATCTGGTGGACTCCAGTGAAATTCTTAGGAGCTAGGAATAAAAATCTCTGTGGAAATAAGAAGGAATTTTTTTTTTAATGCAGGCCAGTGGCTGCAGAACTGTGGGTCTAAGTTGCATTTCATCAGTGTTCTCCTTCAAAATTGTGGATCCTATCTCTAGTAATTGGTAAAATGTATCTTATAGTAAATGTTAATTTTGAATGGGTTAATTCCATTCAAAGTGGGAAAAGACCACTAATTTTTCCATGTGGGAGATAACTGCTGTACAATTCAAGGTCCTCTGGTATGCTTGCTCTTTTACTCATGGATGCCAGAAGGAAATGGCTGTATGACCCAGTACAAGGGAGGGCAGATAAATTTAGGTACTCATAGTAGGTTTTCAGTGGTTACAGGTGGTGCTGGGGGGGTGGCACTTGGAAAGGACATAATCAGGTTTCCAGGACATTCAAGATTATGCTTTAATTATTAACTACTTTTTCTTTACAGGAGTCTTTATGCTTTATTGGGAAATATCAAAGGGCATTTTAAGTAGGTCATGGCTTGAGCAGTTCTGAATTCTGATTTTGTTTCAGATGTTGGATTTGCTCATCTGATCTTAGACAAATTACCTGTATGCTGTTTGTCCAGGTTTGCTGTGCTTATCAAATGGAATATGTTGTGAGAATAAATCAACAGTTTTAAGCGGTCTTACTAAAAATGCTGTGGTGTGTAAGAAGAACTTTTACTGCCATCTGAATATGGGACTAATTCTGTGCAGGGCACATCAAATGAGTAAAGAAGTTTGGGATTACATCTTCTTCAAGGCAGCTCCATTTCCTAAAACAGAGATTCCAAAAGAAAAGTTGGACAAGCTAAAGGAGGAGTTTGAATTTTGGTATCCTGTGGATCTCAGAGTTTCTGGCAAAGATCTTGTTCCAAATCATCTGTCATACTACCTCTATAATCATGTGGCTATGTGGTCAGATCAAAGGTAAGCTTGGAGATAATGCAAAGCAGGTATGCAGGAGATAAAGCTGGGGAGTTTGCAGTTCTGCTACATTTGCTAACGGCTTTTTTGGACTGTAAAGCACTCAGAATTAAGTTGAAAATGTATTCTTTCATATTGCAGGTTTGTTAATGGTTGTCTGTAGTAGAAGTTACTGAAATTGAAGGCTTTTTACCATTATTTCCCTTGTTTTTTTATGTTTTCTAGAATCCTTTAAAGATTTTAAGATGCAAGATTCTTACTTAAAAATTCTAAAACATTGTTTAAAGCAAAACTGAAATCTAACTGCAGAATACAATTTCTAGTTGATTTGCTGAAATCCTGTTTGTTCTAAACACTGGAATTCTAGCATGTAGCATCACGGACTTGGCAGTTTCAATTGGCTCTAGAGGAAACCTAA
Organism: Egretta garzetta; assembly: GCF_000687185.1. Taxonomy (NCBI): domain Eukaryota; kingdom Metazoa; phylum Chordata; class Aves; order Pelecaniformes; family Ardeidae; genus Egretta; species Egretta garzetta. The sequence goes on from NW_009258542.1 coordinate 253,531, forward strand.
GGATTTATGTCCTAACTAAACAGCACCTTGGCTTGGTGCTTCTCTGGAGGTTATGTGTAAAAACATATTAAAACAGCATTGGTGCATGTTTAGGGTTTTTTCCTCTTTTGGGAGTGGAGACAATACTAAGTACCAGCATCTAGAGCTAAATCCAAATGCAGCTCATGTTGGAATTGTGGTGTTTGATGTATTTTTCATTTGTTTTAGCTGTCTATGGAAGCATGAGATGCTCAGTTAGGTAGCCACATGAAAAAGCAAATGTGTAAAAGTGGAGAATAATTTTAACTTTAGCTTTCATTGGCCTGTTTTTATAAAAAGTCAAATGTCTTCTGTAAATATCTCGTCCTATGTATTTTCAAGTATTGAATTGTATTCCTGCACTGGGATTTTAAGTAACTTTATCATCAAGTTTTCTTAATTACTTCTCGAGGGTCATAAAAACAGTGTATATGTGTTCCCATGGACTGTGCAGTACAGGTTGAGAATCTTTGCTGATCATATGGTGCTTTTAGACGGGTGTAGTTCTGTGCATGAAGATACTACGTTTGTGTTCCATTGAACATCTAGTTAAGAGTTGTATAAAACTATATGAGAAAACAACTTTCCCTATTTATAGTAAAGATGGTTGGGGGAAATTTGATATCTGCTTTCTCCATTGGTAGAGAGATGTGGGACTCGGCTCTATCAAGTGCTGTTGGGCAATGCCAATCACTGGCCTTTGAATTAATTATAGCTGATTAGAAGGAGGTGGGGTAAATGAAGTATAATTGTAGGTGCAATGCTCCCTGCTTTGCATTTCAGCAGTGATAATCCCTAACACTTATATTGTAGTTCTTTTAATCTTCAGAGACACTACTTAATTTTTTTTAAGACACCCTCTTGGTATTTTTTTGAAGCTTCCACTTAAGGTGTTCATCCCAAACTGGAACATAAAATGTTTGTGAATTTCTTTTTTTTTTTTAAAAGAATGTGTATTTACTTTACAAATGCTTCATATCTTTTCTTTAAACAGAGAAAAATGGCCAGTAGCTGTGAGAGCAAATGGACATCTCCTTCTCAATTCTGAAAAGGTATAGTGAGGTTTCATGTATGAGATGGTTTTTTTTGGTTGTCAAAATAGGCACTTGCCAGTCAGACTGGAAAAGTCCTTCTTGGAGTTTAAAAGGAGGAAATAGAGAAAATTCTAATTTCTTCATTGGTGCCCTCCAGTTTTTCGTTCATCAGAGGTGAAGACCTGCCTTTCCTCCAATTCTATCTAACAGTTAAGTTAGCTCTTGTATAGCTTCACTAGTTTAGTAAAGATGTCAGTGCACTTCTATTAAGTTTTAGGGTAATACAGAATGTAGGATGATTTTTTTGGGGGGTGAGGGGGGGACATGATGAGCACATGACTAAATTTTAGCTTTATTAAACATTGGAGAAGGAGCAGTGAGAACAAAAAAGCTTGTGCCAGTAACTTGCTAATGTATGCAAGTTCTGAAATTGAATTTAATTGAATTTAAAAGTGCCTGAACCTAGGAATTAGGCCTTGGAGACTGTCCAGTATGAAGCAAAAAACCCCACCAGAGTCCTTGAAAAATCAATGCAGGATGAGCTGAAAATGCCGATCTTTTGAAGTAGCATTTAAGTTTAATTTAGGTAATTTCTGGAATTAAATTTTTATACCAGTTGTCCCGTTTTTCAAAAGCTGACAGAGTCAAGGGTGGAACCCAAATGATGCGGAAGGCAGCTACCGTTTCCCTGCAGCTGTGGTGTGCATGGACCTTAGTACTAACAACTTGTGCAAGTCTCAAGACAGGTTTGACATTCAGGAGTTAGATGAGTGCTTGCAAAGTTTAGTCTGCTTTTACTGTGAGACCTAGTTCAGATTTACCAAATTACTTTTGCTATGATTCATGAGAAAATACTTTCTCAGTGGTTTGCCCAGACCCTTGTTGTGCAGACTTGCTTATGCAACAACAAAATGGATGTGTGAGAAAACAAAAAACCTCTTCTATGTCTTTCAGATGTCTAAATCTACAGGCAACTTTCTTACCCTAACTCAAGCTGTTGACAAGTTTTCTGCAGATGGTAAGTATGCTCTGACCTGCATCTGGTTTTTAATTGTGCCAGAGTGACTGAAATTAGTGTTTTGCTCTCAGTGGGTTTAGTGGAGTCACAAATTGCAATAAATCTACTGCTTACCACCTGTTCTTGTTTGAAAAGCTGAACTCTATTTAGAAAATTGGGATGCATGTTAGCACAACACCTGTTTCAACCAAGAACTGCTCCTGGTGTTGAGACCTCCTAGAGCGTGCCTGTTTCATTCTTCCACATTCTCATGAGAGATCAAAGCATAAGACACTGTTGATGCACACTGTGTGTATACATGCATGCCCCTGTTCCTTCTTGCGTGCTCTTGTTTTGTGGACAGCGATTGTACCAGTCTCCTGGTTCTTGGTGTCTGTCTGGTTATGGATAAAGTGCATCCTTTGGGACCTCTCTTTCTAGTTGGCCAGCCAGTTTCCAAATGCACTTTGCATTTTATGGTAATAAAATGATGAATTATTATAATAAAAAGTTAGTTGTAATTTGTTTTGAGTCCCATGCCTCCTGCATCTATATCTACCAGCTAATTGTGTGCCAGCCATGTTAGCTGATCCACTTTCTTTCAGGCATGCGATTAGCCTTGGCTGATGCTGGAGACACTGTTGAAGATGCCAACTTTGTGGAAGCCATGGCAGATGCTGGTATTCTTCGTCTCTACACATGGGTGGAGTGGGTAAAGGAGATGATTGCAAACAGAGACAGTCTAAGAAGTGGTCCTGCCAACACCTTCAATGACAGAGTCTTTGCCAGGTACTGTACAAAGGCTGATACAGTTTGGCCCTCTTTTTTTTTTTTTTTTTTTTTTTTTTTTCCTGCAAGGAGCATCTCTAGGTTGTTTTTTTTTCCTACAAATTAATGAATTCCATAAAACCCCCTCACATTACAGAATAGGTTATGTGACTGTGCTGCACTGGTGACATTGGTGGTGTTGTCTTACACAGTGTTGCTATTATATGGAGTAGATTATGCAATATTGATGTTTTCCCTTCCCTTCTCCCCTAGTGAAATGAGTGCAGGCATATTGAAGACAGACCAAAACTATGAGAAGATGATGTTTAAGGAAGCCCTGAAAACTGGCTTCTTTGAATTTCAGGTAGGAGTTATCTTTTTAGGTGTAAGAAATTAACACTTGGTATTTGTTACTTTGTGGATTTCTTTTGATCCTGATGTCTCTGATCCTTAATTATACAGCTGAATTGGAATCAGAATTGTGCCAAGAAAGGAGTGCTTTAATGGAATAAATCTGAAATTATAAAGGGCTGCTGTGTCATTTTTACAAAGGTCCAGAGGAAGACAACTGTGATGCTGCAAATAATCCTGATATCTAATATGAGCAAAAAGCTGCTTAAAAAAGGGATGCTATTAAAAAGAGTGTTTCCTTTGTTTAGCTCATTTGTAATAAGGAACTTTTCATAAGAAATCCACATAATACATCAACAAAATTGTTTGGAAGCAAAGTAATATATTCAATAAAACATGTCTCTGGAGCGTCTGCTGAACTGTGCCGCTTCACCTAATGAATTACAGGGACTCCTTTATGTGGCTCCTTTATGATATTCAGGGATATGATTAAGTAGGCTGAACTATATGTATACTGATAGATCATATTCATTGCCTTTTTCTTAGTACTTATTAGTATCTTTATGCAAGCTATTCGGGCTGATAGTGCCTGATACACAGTTGTGGATATTTTTGTCTTTTCTGTCTGTGCCAATAAACCCTTAAAAAAAGTACCATATTAATGCAAAAATCAAATGACTAACTGTGACATATGCTTAGGTGCTTCAGGAAAATACAGTTCTTGTAATAATCCATTTTGGGGTTCTAAGCTGCTTACATTCTAAAGGCATATTAGAGCAAAAGAATAGTGTGTGTTTTCTTCTAAGTGATTCTCCGTGGCAGTTGGAGTGTGTTAATGATGATTGCATTGGCTGTGTTTCAGTCAGCAAAAGATAAATATCGTGAGCTGGCGATAGAAGGAATGCACCGAGAGTTGGTGTTTCAGTTTATTGAAGTCCAGACTCTGCTGTTGGCTCCTATCTGTCCCCATTTATGTGAGCACATCTGGTCGCTGCTGGGAAAGGTACTAATGTTTGTTTTGTCATTTGATTTGGATCTAAGCTTTTACTGATTTTTAGTAGGTTTGTATCAGGCTTATGGATGTCTTTCACATGCAAGTAGAAGAAGCGTACGTCCTGTAATATGAAGAACTATAGTTAGCTGATTGTCCATAGGACAGCGAACATACAGAGTTAGCCTGTTACTGTGATGATATATGCAACTTTAATACAAGTCAATTCAGTTGTCTAATCACAAAGAGATGATCTAAAATTAACCCAAATAATGCAATATTCCTACACTTCAGCGTGAAACAGGTTTTTTAAGTGCCTGTGTGTGTAGATGAAGTTATGCAGCTATATGGCAAGTGTAGTTGTATGTATAGTCCTTAACACACTTGCAAATAAATGCTTGTTGCTGGTACACTGATTCCTTTACAACCTAGTTATAGGTGGGTGCTCACTGAGGTTCAAACTGTCTAAACTTCAGTTTCGATTCAAGCTATAATGGGTTGAAAAACCACCGGATCCTGATGTGTTTTCATCTCAGTGCATGTCACTTCTTCCTTCCTTCAAAGTCTGATTCCATCATGAGAGCCTCATGGCCAACAGCAGGTCCTGTGGATGAGGTATTAATTCGCTCCTCTCAGTACCTCATGGAAGTAGCTCATGACCTCCGACTCCGTCTCAAGAACTACATGGCACCTGCAAAAGGAAAGGTGAAGTGCACTAGGTCGTCCTTTTAAGTGTGCGTACTTGTTAATTCTGTATTGCCTCAGGACTCCTTCCTAATTTTATTTTCTTTTTTTCCTTAGAAAAGTACTAAAGAACCTTCCCAGAAGCCTTCTCACTGTACCATCTATGTGGCAAAGAACTACCCACCTTGGCAGCACACCACCCTATCAGTTCTGCGCAAGCACTATCAGGTGGTCATCCTTTCATGTTTCTTTGGGCTGCTTACCTGCTTTTTTGTGGGCTCTTTTCTTCTATCTCTAAAAAGCTTATAAGCTGGAATTTTTTACCAAATTACTTCAATATAAAGCAAGATAGTTGTAATTTTCTTTATGCTTTTACAACTGTCCAATGAATTTTGGTGCTTAATGAAAAAGTCCCAAGGAATGTCATTGATTTGACAGCATGATTTCATTGTTTTTCAACAATGAGTAAAAAGCAGCCCATATTCTGTTATTTATTTCATTTGTAAGTGGATAGCTTTTAAAAATATTCTTCCCAAGTATATTTCTGAGGAAACATCGTTCAGTGACAGATTAATGCTGCCTTGCCATGCAAGTGGGCGTAGAAGCATTGTTTTGGTCCTTGAATAGGTGTATGCTATTTGGTGATGTATTCTGTTTCAGCCTGTTTCTTGTAACACCAGTCATAAGTACAAGAAATAGACTGTTCTAAAAGCAGAAGAATCTGTGCTTCTGACACAGGGAAACTGATGAGAGTGGCTTTTGGCATCTTGATGAACCATCCTTCTCAGCCTGAACAAATCAGTGCTGTATCTGATAGAGAGTCATGACTTCCAACTTGCAGTATTGAGATAAACCAGTATTCCTCATCTGAAATTTGGTTTGGGGGTATTAAACTTTGGTTATTCTGTAGGCTTTTTTCTGCATTAGTGTTAAAATCTGCTGTTTGGTCTGATGCACTAAATAGGATTGTTGCAAATATCTGAATTTTGGATGTGAAACTCAAACAATTCAGGAAACTAGTGCTTAAAAATGTGCTTGTGATAAGGCTTAAATCTGGATTTAAAATGCATTCTGGTAGAAAATTTAAGTATATTAATATATAGTCACCAGAAAGAATAACAAAAATACAGAATAACACTGAGTTGCCTGAATGGCAAGTTACCTGGGGTTTTTTTGGTCAAAGTTTTAAAATTTTACTTTTAAAATGTTTCAGAGGGATGAGAAAATTATTATATGTTGAATCAATGATGATGACAAAACTCGCTGATATTTATACGAAGGGTATATGATATTAAAGGGCAAGGGTTTTTTTAATGATCCCTATGTTTTTTAATGGATGTTCATTAATGTTTAGGTCAGTGGAGGTCAACTGCCAGATAATAAAGTAATTGCCAGTGAGCTTAACACCTTGCCAGAGCTGAAGAAGTATATGAAGAAGGTTATGCCTTTTGTTGCCATGATTAAGGTAAGTGTCAGAGGGACAGTTCTTGTATAGAAAAAGCTTTTGTGAATGAAACACATCAGCCAAAGGCAACAATAAACTGTAACTTTGTGCATGGGTATTATTGTTTCCTTTATTTCATCCCTGGATCTCCTACCAACTTTTGACCTCGGTCCCTATCCTGCCTCTTGCCTATTTGTAAACTTCTTTGGCATCTCTGGAAGAAAGCTATAACAAAAATGTCTCTACGTGAATTGGCCCAGGTGAACTAGTTGAGGCTTGCTAGTTCGTATATTTTGCAGGTTATACAGTCTGTGCTTCAAATATAAGTGGATTCCTCAACACTTAAAATGCATCATATTTGACTTTTTCATGCTGAAATAAGAATGAGGTGTTGGTCTGGAGGCATAAAAATGCTTAACCTTTGAAAGGTAAGAAGAAGGCTAGAGCTAATTGATTGCACTACATTTAGAGGAGGGAAAAAGGGACTGTTCTGAGCCCTGACTGGAATTTGGAATTTTGTATATCATTCTTATGTTTTTATCACTAATATTCTGATATTTCATTATTATTTTCCCAGAGTCACGCAAACCTATGAAAATCTTGGCTTGCATTTTTTTTAAAGAAACTTTTTTGTGCTTGCTTTTGTAGATAAAAATTCAGTACAGCAACTAGGAAGGTTCAAAAAGCAAAGGATAAGCAAAATTTTAAGTAAAAAAAAAAAAAGGGTCGCAGAATAGGAATTAAGCCCTTTTTGACCTCTCCTCATGATTCTACTCATGATCTGTGGAAGCTGAGAGGGATTAGTAATGGAAAAAAATCTTAATGAGTATAAAAATATTACTCTTTTCCTTAAGTTTTAGCTTGGTTTTTAAAATGTGTGTAATGATGTCTTCTATTTGTATGCTTTGTCATATTTTGTAAATGCAGGTGCTCTTTTGCCCTCTCTCTATAGAGTTATTCTATTTATTCCTTTTTATGGTAGCTCAGAAGCCTTCAGAGGAACGGAGAGCACAAAGCAGCTATGAAGCTTCCTGTATAAGTAAAGTTTGTAAAGAGATGTAGTGATGGGTTAGGTCAACTGATACAGTTGGAAAAGGTCAGACAAGCTTTCAGTCCTACAAGAGTGTTAGGTCTGAAACATCCCTGTGTTTTGATGTCCTTAGTCTGGCAAGAGTTAGTGATCCTGGTGCACGCAGGGAATGGGGCTGGCGTGCTGAGGCTTACCAGTAATCGATCCTTTCACTTTTAAAGAACAGTAAGCAATTTCACATAAAGGAGTTGAAACATCTCAGCACAGGTTCCCTAGATTGGAATGTTTTTCTCTGAAACCAATTATTCAGCAACTCCAGTGTACAACAAGCGTTTCTGCTTGTGCTTCCCGTTTGTCAAAGGAGAGCTCAAATATAGAAGAAACTTTGTGATTTACAAAGGGAACCAATTCAGTGTTAATGTAGGGAATCTTTCACATTAAACTGACAAAGAAATCGGGAAACCACAACCATGCTGAGTCTGACAAAGCAGAGACAGCTGGCTCAGCATATGAAAGGGAGAGATTAAAATCCGAAGAGGAAGTTCTGTTTTAGTATGTTTAAAAAAAAAAAAATAATTCACGTGGTTTTTATATTGCCTTTAATACTTTTTCTCTTGTGACTGTTGCTGTTGGCTTTCTGGACTAATTAAGTTACTTTTATGTTAACATATAAAGTAGTTGTTATTTCCCTGCAGAGAACTTGTTTTACAACTGCTGTGAACGTGTCCAGTTGTTGTATGCTTGTCTTTTATTTTAAACTAGGTCATAAGACTGAATTTCCTGCTGTGAAATACCACTGAAATGCTGACTTATTTTGTGAATTCTCAACCTGCACATTAAGTAGGGATTATAAATAACTGTGAATGTCAAACACCTTTTCAATTCTATATTAAAAATGTGTTCTAATTGCTCCTACTCCTCCCATCAGTGTCTCTAACTCCCTGTAGAAAAAACCCTGTTACAAGAAAATTATTGCTCCTACGTTAGCATGTTGTGCCAGCAGAGAGCTCTCATATTTAAAAGCCTATTCTTTTCATGACTAATGTAGGTAGTTTGCCATTTTGAAGCATCATTTTACTTGCAGCATTTAGAGGGGTTTAATTCGTGGGGGTTTTTTTCCCTCCTCTAACAGGAAAATCTGGAGAAGAATGGTTCACGTGTTCTTGATCTGGAACTGGAATTTGATGAATGTGCAGTGCTCATGGAAAACCTTGTCTATTTGACAAATTCCCTGGAGGTTGGTATATACTTGGTGCATTCATTACTTGGTTTTTATTGGGATAGCTGGAGGATGAGCCTTTCCTAAGGCTCGAAGCCTGTTTACATTAACCTTAGGGTGTACGTTGCTCAAGTAATAGGTGGGTTTTTTATCAACTTTCTGTGTTTCAGTCTTGGTGTTTAAATTTGTCAAAAATAGCTGTATAAATCTGTTAAATACAGGCATGAGACACAGTGGTAGGTGTGTCATATACAAACACGTTCCCACAAAACAGAGGTGGCTTTTGCCGCAGCACTGGTTGTATCTGTGACAGTAAAGTCCAGTGGCACTTTTGAAGGAGACTTCTTTCTCTGAGCCAACCAGTATCTTACATTTTTTCAGCTGAAGAAATGAGATGTTTCAAGACATTACTAGCAAGAATGATCAGAGTCCTTAGCCTTGTATCCTTGGACTCTTACAGCAGCATGCTAACTGTAGCAGATTAACCTGCCCTTTTCAAGGAGCAGGTTCTGGGCAGGGCTTTTAAAACTATGCTGTACGGTACAATGGATACTCAGCTAATAGCAGTTGTGCTGCTTCATATGATAACTACAATTTAATTCAATAAGCAGCATGTTAATGAGGGGACAGCTCAGGCAGGTTTGGGGGGGGGGGGCACC
>NW_009258542.1:262757-282944 GCF_000687185.1 Egretta garzetta
CCCCCCCCCACCTGTTTCAAGAATTAGAGAATACATACATATTGGAAAACTTCATTTAGTAATCTGTACAGTATGAAATAGATGTGGTTTTATTGGACTTGTCCCATACCAGAGCGAAGTCAAGCACAAGCAACAACTTTTAAAATACCTGTAAAGCTGCAAAACTCACTGAACTCTAGGGGAGGGAGCAGTTAAACAGTGGATCTGTTAAACGGTGGATCTTTCATGCAGGAGAATCTAGAGAAACTTAAGAACTGGGCTATGAAATCTCCTGAAATTTAACAGAAATTGTCAAGTTCTGTAACAGGGCAGAATTACCCCACATTTCTGTGTAAGTTGGAACTGGCTGGCTGGCCATCAGCTCTGCTACAAAGCGCTTTGGGGTTACTGTGGGCTTGTTGAGATTAATGTAAACTTAATGCAAGTGTGCTGTCACCGCAAATGAGCCACACTGCGTGTCGACCTATGTTAGGAGGGGTTACCTACATAGCAGGTGATTTGGCAAGTCAAGGGAAATCATTCATCTCCACTCAGTTCTGCCGAGCCTGAATTCAGAGTATGTGTCAGTGCTGTGCTCCCCTCTCATCCTCCCTGCCCTCAACACACCCAGTTTAAAAAAAGTTGTTGAGGACTTGTGTCGGTTGAGCAGAGGACCATCAAGGTGGCTGGGGAGAGCCTAAAGCGCGTGACCTCCAACAGGAGGCTGAAGTAGGTGGGCTTGTTGAGTCTGGCTGGGGGGGAAGATCTCGGAGAAATCTTCTGCTACTTGGAGAGTTACAAAGGTGATAAACCTAACCTCTTTCGTGGCAGTGGGCTGATAGTCAAACAAGGGACAGTAACCGGGAGTTACTGCTGGGGTTGCAGCTTGTGAGGCTGACATGGGACATGAAGAGAAGTTGTTTTGGTTTTTTTTTTTTTTTGTTTGGTTTTTTTTTTTTTTCTAGGGGAGCAGTGTAGTGTTGGAGCAGGGTACCTGGAGAGGCTGGGGTATCTCCATCCTTGGAGGTGGACTTTGTCCAGCATGGGCAGTAGTCTCACTTTGAGCGGGGAGTAGGTGACCCTCAGAGGTCCCTTCCAAACACTATGTTGTGATTTTGGTGTGCTATGTTAATGCATATTACCTTCTGCTGTACTATACAAACAGTTGTTTGATAGGCCTGGTAACTCCTGTTATTGCCTCCAAAATGATTAAACTCCTGTTTATTTCCCTCCCCCCTTCCCCCCCGCCCCCCCCTTTTTTTTTTTAAACAGCTGGATCACATTGAAGTGAAGTTTGCATCTGAAGCAGAAGATAAAATAAAAGAAGACTGCTGTCCTGGAAAACCATTTTCCATATTCAGAACTGAGGTAAAATCAGAAATTCAGATGTTGGAAGTCTGAAAACTTAATTCAAAACAAACAAAAGCAAATGTGCCTTTTAAAAATTTTAATAACACTGGCTTTTTTTTGCCTTTGATCCAACACCCCTTCAAAACAACAAACATCTCCTGAGAAGCAATTATGATTTTTTTTTTCTTCCTCTGAATAGAGCCCTAAATGCGCTTGTGATTGTACCTTAGCTTTAAGGCTCTTCCAGTCAGCACAGTTTAATGATTTGACCTCAAGACTGTTAAAAATAGGTGACCCGAACATGGGCATATTCTTATATTTGTTTCTTTTAGGCATGTGCCTCAACTACCACTTTTTAGGTAAGGCAGATTGTATTCTAGTTAAAACATAGGCCAAAAATAGAGCATTGAGGTCTTGTGCAAGTACGGCTGAATCTTACTTCACCACTGTTATTCATGAATTGTTGTGTTGCTGCTTATACTTGTTTTAAAGTATTATAAATTTCCATGTGAATTTTTGTATTACTGGTTTGCTGAATCCTAAAGTGATTTGTATTTAATTTATCTGTTAGTTTATACCGGGCTAGTAAATGGCATTCAGTTGCACAAAAATAAAACCTTTCAAAAGTATTCCTACAGCTGTGTCATGGAGTCTTGGAAGAATTAGTGAGTAATGAATAAGACTAGTGACACTGTAACAGTGGTATCATGTATGAATATTTCTAGCTCTAATACTTTTCAACAATAAAAATTTGATTGATGTCCCTAAATAAGTCTTAAAAACTTGTGTATGCTGTGGCTTATGTTTTGAAGACTTGTGGGAGCGCTTGCATTCTGCCACTGGCAGTCAGTGTTTCTAAATGAAGTTTATCTGTCCAGAATATTCATTGGTAGATGATATTTGTTTGGTTTTAGTTTCATGTTTCCTCTGAGGCTTGGATCACAAATACAGATTCTCCTTTAATGTTTGTATTAACTTCCTTTCAGCCCAGTGTGTCTGTATTTTTGGTGAACCCTCAACCATCAAATGGCCACTTCTCTACAAAAATTGAAATCAGGCAAGGAGACAATAGAGAGACAGTGATCAGACGCTTAATGAAGATGGACAGAGGAATCAAAGGTAAAACACTGGCGCAGACATACAGCTATCACACACTGATTAGATTAATGTTTCCAGGAGAGAGTGGAAACAAAAGTTGCTGATGTTTCTGCTGCTGTCATAGATCCTTAGGGGGGAGCAAGAAGTTTTGTGTTTGAGGGAACAAGAAAAGAGGCGATCTGCAAATAGGCAGGTTTTTTTATGGGGTTTTTCTCGTTAGTTCCTTGTTTTGCCACTGGTACATTGAAACCTAGTTTGGTACACCGAAACCTAGTTTCAGCCAGATATTAATATGGAAGGTATTTCCCCCTGTGCTTTGAATTTCCAAGAAAGAGTTCAGTCCCATAACTGGTTATAGGCAGCTTCTGCCACTTCCATTTTGGAGGCCAGGGCTGAAAAACAGTTTACCAAATTTATTTTTCTATTTAGCCTACAGTGAATTAATTTAACAGTGGCTGCATTGGCTCCTAATAATTTCTGTCACAGTTCATAGTGGAAAACCGTCTGTTCACTTAAAACTGGGATTACTGAAGAATTGCTCAGTCGCCTATCAGTTACCATTGTTTATGCCAAACTTGAACTAGCAACCTCTCTGGGAACTAGACTAATATTCTCTTTGAATCCTCTGAGCTACTTCTTCCCTCTCTTGTATTCTTCGCACTAATACTTTATTTCAGCTGTTAAATGTTGAACTCTGCAGTCCATAAGAGACACGATAAGTGCTGGAAGAATTTCTCTGAGAGCACTCAGTCTATGGGCAATAGTGAATTCCAGTGTGAAAGCATTAAGGCAAAATAATTTCATCACCTGTGAACCTGACTTTGCATTTAAGCTGTTGTAATGCTACCTAGTCCATCCCCTGATGTTAGCTGGTTGCCAGTAGTGGAGACCCAAGCGAGAGCGGCCGTGGAGCCAGAATTTGCCGCTGTGTCTGACAGCATCATCACTGCTCGCCAACCAACAAGAAGTTGGTGCCCCAGTGGTGCTGCAGCAACAGCTCCAATAAAGGTCTCCAGGCAGAGCTTGGGGTTGCTGCTTTTGCTACAGCGTATTTACTTGGAGCATGTCGAGTGCTCTGAAGGGGCTGGTGTGCTGTGGTTTAGGAACCCGAATGCCATCACAGGAAAAAAATCCAGCTCTATGGAGGTTCCTTTTTTTGGCAAAAATCCTGATTGCTGCCAATAATTACTTTGCCTCCTCTTGCTGCTTTGCTTTCTAAATGGTTTTCTGTCTAGTAACTTCATGCAGGGCTTTTCTGCTGCCACGTAAGTTCTTGAGGTGATGTGCACTGACAAGACAGAAGCGGAGAGATGCTGTTTTCATCTTTGGCACTGTCTCATGGCGTGGCACTGAGAAAATCCTGGCCCCTTTCCTGTTTTTTTTTTGCCTTGTTGCAGTTGGAATAAAAGCTGCCTCTTAGGAGTCCTGCTGTGATCAGTTTAAATGTTTGTGGCATCTTGACAGTCTAAAGGTGGTCTTTGTAAGTAGCAGTATTTCAGGGTGGCTGCTTTTCCTTGATTTTTCTTGGAAATAAGCAATGTTTTTTCTAGCCTACTTGTTGATAATTTTAGAATTCCTCACATATCCACCTGCTTGGAAAGATATTTTAGGAAAACACAGAACAGCATGATAAAATTTCCTGTCTGACATTGTTGAAACAAGCATTAAGTCTCTGGCCAGTGTAATGAATGAAAATGGCTTTCTTCAAGGCGCAGCAGCTGTGTTTGTTGAAGAATGCAGGAATTAAGAATCAAACAAATCTGAAGCACTGTGAGCTGGGTATAAAAGGAAAACTGGACCTCATCCAAAAGCGTGTGACAGCAGAGTAATTTTTTCTTTCTGTATCTTTCAACAGCTTGTGTTTATATTAATGTTTATCTGTAGAACAAAGATGACTCCATACTGATGGTGGTGCATACGGAAAGGAATATATGATAAAGTACATAGCAAAATACAGGCAGGAGGAAGTGCACTGTATACATAGTAGATGTGTATGCATATCTACTAGCCTTCTGCCAGGTGGATATTTTGAAATGGTTGAAAACGAGTGAGGTTAAACAGTGCTTTTCTCACTCTCTTGCCTTTTCCAGAAGGTGTCACTGTTCTGTTGGTGCACAGGGGCTCAAAGGTTGGACTTGGAGGAAGGCTTGGATTTTTCTTGGTCTGCTTGGCAGTCTTTTATTAGCGTGCATTTTAATAAGGAATTGTATTTGAAACAACTCTCACCTTTCCCTTTCTGCCAGTCTCTGAAATTCATGCCTCAGTAAATGATACCATAACTGTTCAGTTACTGATAAGCTGTCCCAAGGCCAGATAAGGCAAATTTCGTGCTTAGAGTGTGGTATTGGGTGATGTTATTTCTGTGTGGTTTATCCCCATTTTGGCTGGTAACTTGCTGTGTAACCACTGAATGACATCTTTGTAGCGGGTGAGAATCTTAACATTAATGTTGTTCCTGAGAGAACGCATTTCCTTGAAGCAGATATAGAAGTACCAAGTATTAAGTATTGCTTTATTTCAGTTGATACTATAGCTTGTGCATAGATCCCATAGCCTAACTAGCCGGTCTCTTTACTGCAGATCTCTCTAAAGTGAAGCTGATGAGGTTTGATGATCCTGTGCTTGGGCCACGCCGTGTTCCAGTCCTTGGCAAAGAAGAAGCAGAGAAAACACCTATTCTGGACCAAGCCATCTTCCACATTGACCTGGATGAGAAACGCGTTCGCGTTACTGAGAATGGCCTGACAAGGGACATTGGTGACACAATTGTTTATCTAGTTCATTAAACTGGCGTGTACCTGGCTTGATCCCTGGCAGTGAGAAAGTTCATAGAGTGACTTTGAAAGCATCTGTAATGAACCAAGATGAGAATTTGTTCTATAAAAAAAAAAAAAGCCCACCCAAACCAACCTAGTCTTGCATGCAGGTTCACCCCTACTCTTTTAAATGTGGATATAATAAAATTATTTTCCTCTGGCCCTTTGACTTTTCTTGAAAAGAAACAGTTATCCAGAATCTTAACGTGCCAAATCTTCCTTTTCAGCTGTGGCCAGTGTTTTCAGAAGCAAACTAGAGTACCACGCTCAGAATTCCGCTCTCTCTTAAATAGGCCAGGGTCTGGGTAGGGAAGTTGGTTGTAAATCTCCAGTAATAGAGGGGAAAAAGTTGCTTGTACACTTCTGTATTTTATTTCTCAATAACCCAGGTGACTGAACACCATTAGGGCACTCTTACACAGGCTAATTCAATGTAATTCAGAAGTAATTCGATGCTGAAGAACTCTTAGGCAAGAGTGAAATATTAAAGTTTCTGTGCTTCTGAGCTCCTATAATGGGAGCGCCTGTAGCCAATACTGTTAGACTGACTTTTCCTTTCTTACTCTTCCATAAAACTGTTCATAAATCTATTTTAAGTAGAAAGGCTAAGTGTTCTTTTCATGATTTTAAATTGTGATGTTTTTTGTAACTTCAGGTCTATTGCAGGCTGCTTTTTCCCTTTTTTGAGTTATGAATCATCACATACAGCTTCAGGACTTCCGTCTGCAAATTCATGAAGGTGGCTGGTGACAAACAGCATACTTTGTTCTGCACCGTTGCTCTTGGGCAGCTTCACAATTCTTGATGCTCCATATGGCTTAACATTTGAACTTTCTCTAATAATGTGTTGCTGTCTGGGAGGAAAGAGCAGTGCAAGAGCCCAGGACTGCCATGCTGAGAGTGCCGAGTGCTGTTTCTTGCCCCTCCCTTTACTGTCCCTTTGAAAAGGCAGGGTTTGTGGTTGTACAGACGCAATATGAGCTTCTCTTTGCTCTTCCTTCTCCCCAGGCCCGCTAAGTAAATACTCACACAGTTCTCTAAAAAAGCTTGTCAAGAGAAAAAAGGTGATTTTCATAGTCTAAGGCGGTTCCTGGGCGCTGGGGGGATTGGCAAGTGGAAGGGTTGAGGTGAAATAGTCCTGCTGCTGCGGCTTGGGAGAAAAACTTTGCCAGCCCTAACCCTGATGGGCCTTTTAAGTCACTGGACTACCAGCGGGCAAGAGGAACGTCTGTGGTGGGCAGAGGTGTCTGCTTGTTGGTTCAGGTGAGCTCGTCCCTCCGTGCCCTGGACTGGTGGGCGGCTGGTGGTGCCTTCTCAGTGCAGGCTCTGGGAGAGGAGAGCCATGGCTGTGGCACGGCCACGCTGGTCACATCCCTTCATCGCTGCAGCTGGGACTTGGTTCTTTGCTTAAAGGTTTACTTTTGTGTGTAGGCTGAGATTTGAATTCCTTTCCAAACTGGAAAAATAAACCCCAGTACACACATCCAGAGCCATTTCTCATATGCGGCTGTTCTCCTTAGGTGTTTGGAGCTTGTTTTCAGAGTGTGATGATGAGATGCCTGTGCTAGTGCTGCTCTGGAACATGCCTTTGAGAACTCCATTTTTGTCTTCAGTTTGTGGCTGTTTCACACCCAGATACCATCTCTGGATTTCTTGCTCTGTACCAGTTGCTTTCCAGTGCAAAGGGTTGAAAGCGAGAGAGGTCCCCTCCTTCCTCCAGTGCTGGGACCCCTTTCCCTCCAGCCAGCCAGGCTGCCCAGCACCTTCCCAACAGCAGTGTGGCCTGGGGGACAACGAGGTGTTTCAGCAAATAGGCCAGGGTCTGGGTAGGGAAGTTGGTTGTAAATCTCCAGTAATAGAGGGGAAAAAGTTGCTTGTACACTTCTGTATTTTATTTCTCAATAACCCAGGTGACTGAACACCATTAGGGCACTCTTACACAGGCTAATTCAATGTAATTCAGAAGTAATTCGATGCTGAAGAACTCTTAGGCAAGAGTGAAATATTAAAGTTTCTGTGCTTCTGAGCTCCTATAATGGGAGCGCCTGTAGCCAATACTGTTAGACTGACTTTTCCTTTCTTACTCTTCCATAAAACTGTTCATAAATCTATTTTAAGTAGAAAGGCTAAGTGTTCTTTTCATGATTTTAAATTGTGATGTTTTTTGTAACTTCAGGTCTATTGCAGGCTGCTTTTTCCCTTTTTTGAGTTATGAATCATCACATACAGCTTCAGGACTTCCGTCTGCAAATTCATGAAGGTGGCTGGTGACAAACAGCATACTTTGTTCTGCACCGTTGCTCTTGGGCAGCTTCACAATTCTTGATGCTCCATATGGCTTAACATTTGAACTTTCTCTAATAATGTGTTGCTGTCTGGGAGGAAAGAGCAGTGCAAGAGCCCAGGACTGCCATGCTGAGAGTGCCGAGTGCTGTTTCTTGCCCCTCCCTTTACTGTCCCTTTGAAAAGGCAGGGTTTGTGGTTGTACAGACGCAATATGAGCTTCTCTTTGCTCTTCCTTCTCCCCAGGCCCGCTAAGTAAATACTCACACAGTTCTCTAAAAAAGCTTGTCAAGAGAAAAAAGGTGATTTTCATAGTCTAAGGCGGTTCCTGGGCGCTGGGGGGATTGGCAAGTGGAAGGGTTGAGGTGAAATAGTCCTGCTGCTGCGGCTTGGGAGAAAAACTTTGCCAGCCCTAACCCTGATGGGCCTTTTAAGTCACTGGACTACCAGCGGGCAAGAGGAACGTCTGTGGTGGGCAGAGGTGTCTGCTTGTTGGTTCAGGTGAGCTCGTCCCTCCGTGCCCTGGACTGGTGGGCGGCTGGTGGTGCCTTCTCAGTGCAGGCTCTGGGAGAGGAGAGCCATGGCTGTGGCACGGCCACGCTGGTCACATCCCTTCATCGCTGCAGCTGGGACTTGGTTCTTTGCTTAAAGGTTTACTTTTGTGTGTAGGCTGAGATTTGAATTCCTTTCCAAACTGGAAAAATAAACCCCAGTACACACATCCAGAGCCATTTCTCATATGCGGCTGTTCTCCTTAGGTGTTTGGAGCTTGTTTTCAGAGTGTGATGATGAGATGCCTGTGCTAGTGCTGCTCTGGAACATGCCTTTGAGAACTCCATTTTTGTCTTCAGTTTGTGGCTGTTTCACACCCAGATACCATCTCTGGATTTCTTGCTCTGTAACAGTTGCTTTCCAGTGCAAAGGGTTGAAAGCGAGAGAGGTCCCCTCCTTCCTCCAGTGCTGGGACCCCTTTCCCTCCAGCCAGCCAGGCTGCCCAGCACCTTCCCAACAGCAGTGTGGCCTGGGGGACAACGAGGTGTTTCAGCGTTGCCATCACAGAGCCTCCTGAGCATCTGTCATCGCAGGAACGGGAGCCTGATGCGAACTCTGCGCCCGCTGGAGGAGGACTTGCAGCCACCGGGGCAGAAAGCTTAAATATCCTCCGTGATGGGAGACTTTCGTACCCAACTCTGCTGTGGGTAAGCGCGTAAGCTCTCTGGCAGCGTGACGCAGCGTGGGGAGAGGGGTTTAAAACGCTCTGACCAAGATTCCAAGTGATGAGGGGTCCGTGTGCTCACATGGGGTCTCAAATATTGCTCTTTGGCTGTCTCCTTTCGAGCAAATTTGGCTTGAAGGCTGCAAGCAGAAGTCTCTCACGGAAGACAAAAAAAAGGATTTGGGGTTTCTGAACAGGCTGAGGTGGGTTCAAGATTTGCTCTGTTGTCTCTGGATGAGAAGGCTGAACCTGGATACGTGATCGCAGAGGCAATGTGTTGTGGACCTGGCACCCTCGTACTGCCCTTTGTAACTTGTCAGTGGATGTTCTTCCCAGTACGTGCATTTTGGTCACCAGTGCTCCCCAAAGAGCGGCTGAGGATCGGGTGAAGTGAGTTGATCAGAAAGGTTTCCTTAATTTCCTTGTACAAAAGCAGCTTTATTAATCCCAAGAAGCAGGGATTATGGCAATAAAAATCTGATACGTTGACAAAGCAACAGCCAGATAATCTGCGCAGGTACAATTTAGTCCAGAGTTTTAGAACAATAATTATTGCTTCCTTACTCTTTCATAGTCTATAGGGTTTTTTCCCTTTTGCAGCTGGCCAGAGAGCAAAGACTTTCCCATAGATGTTTGGGAGAGCTGGTTCATAAAGTGGGGGTGTGTGCGTGCAGTTTGGGGTTGGTTTTTTTCTGCCGTGAGGGGCAAGTTAACCAACGATGGCATTTCCTATAGGCTCAGTGTTCGAGTGAATCAGCCAAATGAGTTATTAATGAGCAAGAAGACAGAGCTAAAAAGCTGGATTTTTTTCTGTGATGGTTTGTTGGCTTCCAGGAGGTGTCACTGCTGTGCTGGTTCTTGTGCCTATTTTCCCAATGAAAGCTCATAACAGGATAAAGAGGCTGTCTTGGTATTAGATTTCCCACACTATTAACAAAATTCTGGCCTTACTAAGTAGTCTTCATGTTACGATTTTGTTTAGAGAAATCTGGAAAAGGAACTCTTTTTGACTGAGCCAGTTTTTGATGTATATAAATGCACAGCCAGGAGGAACAGGGTTGTTACTGTCATTTCCCAGCTCTTCCAGTTGCCTGCTGTAGCACCATGGGATATTTCCTTGGGTTTGAGCCCTTCAGTTTTCCACTGTTCAGGAGAACGCAGGGCTGCTTCTCTCTGCAACGTTGCGAGGCATAAGTAATGTTTCATACAGAAGGAGGTTAAAGTACTTGGGAAAGTTCAGAGGAAGAGCACGTGCCACCAGCTGCACGGCCTGATGCCACGCCGAGCTGGACGGAGCCTGGCACTGCACAGCGATGCCAGCGGTGGGAAAGTCAGCTCAGGACAGAAAGCAGGCTTCTCCTCTCTGCAGGTGTTTTCCGGAGTGGAAGGAGCACATCTCCATGACGCTGCTCTGCTGCCCGTCTCCGCACACCCAAGAGAAGCGGTAGGCTTGGATCAAGTTGTCTCCTATGCACACCCAGCCGGGAGTCATTCACATCACGGAGGCGGCGATGGGTGCCCAAGGCACCATCAAAACCTGTTCCTTCCATGTGCCTGTTCTGCAGGTACTTGATAAATTTGTCTCATTTAAAACCCAAACGCACAGCCCCTAGTGAGTTAAACCTCCCCTGGCACTAGCCAAGTGCTGGGCCTGCTTTTTGCCCGCTGGAGGGGTTTGGCTTTGGGGCGTTTTAGCACGGAAAGCGCTGTAGGAGGAACGTGCTCTTGGCTGCCTTGCAGATGTGCTTCACTTCTTGTCCAGTGGATTTGGCTCTGTCCTTCAAACCCGATTCAATGGAACGCTTTGAGATCCTCCTGCTGCCTGGGGGGTGTGAGGAGTGGTCGTGGCAGTTGGGAACTGGTATGACATCTGGGAACTGGTATGACATCAGGGCCTGGAGTGTGGTGATGTCATCTGCTCCATGCGCTGGGGCTGCTCCTGGTGCTGAGGCATCTGTTTCCATGATGGGCTGGAAGTCATTGCTCTGCTGATAGGATGAAGGTCCTGTCCCCACTTATTCTTTCCCGGGTAACGCCTTGGCATGGGACTTCTTTTCTTTCTGGTCTCAAGTAAGGAGTAAAGTTAGGAGTCCCCATCCTTCATTAACATTATAAATAATCTGATGTGTGCATATATATATATATATAAATCTATACAGAAACCATATAGCTGATGAGAAATGAAAGCTCAGTGTTGCATATTACACTGTGAAATATCTCTCTGCAGTGAGACTTGGGTAGGGCTCCTCTTCCTCGGGAATTGAGTTCAAAGCAGTTTATTAATCCCTCCAGGCTTTGCTGGCAGAAGAGAGAATTATTGACTCTGTGGCACCAGCAAAGTATCCAGAATCTATATTTTGTTTAAAGCAGAAACTGTTATTCTTCAGCAGTGCCTTATTGTGTCAGGAGGATTGTGTGACCTTTGGTGAATTATTTTCCGCTGAAGTGGGGAGCAGCAGAAATCATCATGCACGAGCTGGAGATGCACGTGAGCTGCCGAGCCGGGGAGAGCTGCCCAAGCTACTGGTGCCGTTGGTTTAGAATGGCCTCTCTTAATGTTTGTACCCTACTTTTGAGGATCACCGTTCGTATCAATCGGTTCTTGAACTGCTTGTGTGGCAGCGGTAAACCTTGGTGCTGTTGCGGAGCTGGGCTGCTGGCTCCGTCTGATTCGTGTGAAGGGGCTGGAGGTGCCCTCAGGCTCCTCCCCCCCCCATGTGGCCCCCGCTGTCCCCTGGTCCCATACGGGGACAGTGCACTGGGCTGCTGGGGCTTGGGAGCTCAGTGAGAGAGTGGCACCTGACCAAAACTTTCCACCCTGGAAAAATCAGTATCGGCCCTTGAAGCCCCTTGCGGTCCAATCCTGACTGGATCCTTACCAGAAGGACTAGAGAGCCAGAGAGCTGATAGCAGCACAGCTTTTAGCATCTGAGAGGTAATTTGCGGTGATGCAGCCATGAGATGCTGAAGTCCTTATGGGTATCATACTTTGCTCTGTGGAAGCACTCTTGCCTCGCTGTAAGCGTGGAGGGTGGTGGAGATGGGTGTGGAGCTCGGCGGCAAGGAGATGTGCGAGCAAGCGAGCCCTTGAAAGGGAGCTGGTATAGAATAAAGCAAAACAGTGGCACTAATCCCATGAATAGTCTTTCCTCCCCCACAAGGTCACTCTAAATATGTAGTGTGCGTGTGATTAAAAATAGACAGATCTTTTAATTTTGTGTGTTCTTGCTCCTTTCTCTAATGCATAGCAGAGCACGACAGGAGACTGCGAGGAGCCAGCCAGCGTGGCTGTCACCGCTGCCGCCGGGACTTGACCACCGGCCTCTTTGATGTCTGCTGCAAGAAGGCAATTTGTAGGAGTTTGTGTGGCTTCTTGTTACTCTCTCCATGACTTGGTAGTTCCTGCAGCAAAGAAACACCGAGATAACAGCAAGCTCAAACATGCTCCTGTTGCCTGTCCCACCCGTGGTGCCCCGTCACCAACAGCTGCCCAGGGTGAGCCAGGAGGGGCTGGGCAGCGACCGCCGCAGCCTCCCTGCAAACCATCAGCGGTGGCCCCATCTTTTGGGGGTCTGCGATGCTCCCCCACTGCCCTTGCCCACAGGCAGGGCTCTGGCAGCGAAGCACAGCTGCCTGCAACGCGGGTGCCCTGGCCGGGTACCCAAGCACCGCTAAAAGCTTCAAGGAGGTAAATCTGCGTTTTATCTGTGGCATAAAGGGGATTCAGTTGTTGCTCCTCTGATCTCTAAGCAGTGGCTGTTAGAGTAATTTCTGATCCATTAAGCAGAAATATGTGTCTAATAGGAATAGTTTTTATTTCTTTTGATGTTTTATTTCTTCAGTAGCGGATTGGGTTTTTGCATCCTCTTCTTCTCTTTATTTGGGCGAGGGTCACGTTACTTTCCTCCAGGTTTCTTTTATGTCTTCCATAATGTGTGAGGAGGAGAAAATCATCACTGCTAATTTGCATTAAGGATGTGAGTTAGATTCAAAGGCGCAGAGCATTCAGCAGTGCTTTCTGAAAACAGTTCTTTGGGTTTTGCTCTGACACCACTCTAAAAGTTGGCCTGCTTGTTTGATGGAGGGAGGTTTATAATGCTCCTTCGCTAAATACGTGGGAGCTGGGGTTTGCAGATGTCTGCTGGACCTGAAACAACCCGGGGGACACAGCGGCCAGGGCTGGAGCATCCGCAGGGAGCCCAGCGGCACTGGGGCCCTGCCCTGGGCAGCAGTTCCTGCCTTGCACCTTTCCCCGCTCCGGGGTCTCAGGCAGAGAAGGCAAACCCAGGCTTTTGATCAGTTTTTCCAGTTGATGCTTTTCTTTGGTTTCTGGTTTGGCTGGATCAATTGGGTCATGAGAAAATTGGCACTTGCAGCGTGACTTAAAACTGGAGGCACAGCTCTGACCTCCAAACCTCTGTTCTCTACAGCCTGACGTAGCCTTCTTGTAGAGCCTAAAGTGCTTTCCTTCAGTGGATTTTGCTTCTCTTGCTGTGCCAGCTGCTCCCCCAGGTACAAATCCAGGCGTTCTCCTCATCACGGAGAAGTGGGAAGGCTGAGGCCCTCTCATTTCTAAGCTTTTAGCATTTTTAAAGAACTTGCTTAAATACTGCAGGGGTTTCATATTAGGAAAAACTTCTTTACTGAAAGGGTTGTCAGGCTCTGGAATGGGCTGCCCAGGGAGGTGGTAGAGTCCCCATCCTTGGAGGTATTTAAAAGAAGGTTAGATGAGGTGCTTAGGGACATGGTTTAGTGGTGGGATGGCAGGGTTAGGTTAAAGGTTGGACTCGATGATCTTAAAGGTCTTTTCCAACCAAAGCGATTCTATGATTCTATGATTCTATGATTCATAAACGGGGACTTACCAATGAGTTTAGCAGGACAGGAAGCATTGCATTGTTGTAATCGTGTACTGTTTAACATACTGTTACGGTGTTACAAAACAGATTTAAATGATGTGGTTGCACAGCAATGGTCCAAGAGCATCGGCTCTGCCGGAGATGGTGTGTGTGTGCTGGATGTATTTACTCCTGAACTGCAGACAAAAGGCAACGCAAATGAATTGCAAGAGACTGCGAAGGCAGAGCACTATTGAATTTACTTCAGGCAACAGCAGTGAGAAAGCTAAATGCGGGGGTGGGAGTCCGCGCTGCCCTCCTGGGTGCTCCGATGGTAACGCTGTTCGTACTTGTTTCTCCTTTGGTTCTGCTGGAACGGCGTTTCACAGACTTTGAGGTCTGCCTTCAGCGCTGTTGGGGGTACAGCTGGCAAAGGGTTTTCCTTCTCCCACTGAACAGCACCCATTCACCCAGCAGAGGAGATGACACCTGGCCCTCACGTGTGGGGGGACTCAGTCCAGTGCTGGAGATGGCATCTGCCATGAATACGGGGACATTGCTGAAATCGAAGCAAGGTTTTGAAATAGAGCAGTTAGAGGAAAAGAGGGATGTTTTCTGGTGTAAACCTGTTGGGGATTGGAGAAGTTCAGCTGAGATTTTTCTTGTCTAGCAGCCTTCAGAATTTTAGGACATGCAACTGTGTGGATTTACTACCCAAATGCACTTGCCCCGCTGTAGGACCTGGGCCATGCTGCTCAGCCCAGCCTGGGGTGGTGGGTGCCGGGGGTGCAGCCTGGCCTGGTGCTGCGGGCTGAGCCAGGGAGCGGTGCCAGACACGGGTGGCCTCTGCGTGGGGAGAGCTTTTCCCTCGCGGGGGGCTTTTGCTTGGGGCCCCCATCGCCAGCAGCTGCCCCCTTCCCAGAGATGCTGCTATGGCTTGGTGCCCACAGCCAGGATCGACGTCCCAGAGCGCAGCGCTTAATAGTGATCTTGTTAAAATGATGTAAATGTGAAAAGTTCATGTGGGGCTCAGTCCCAGAGAAGATGGATCCCGCCCCCTGCCCCCCCGCTGTTTGCACCCGTGTGGGCAGGATCCTGCAGCCAAATTCCTTTTTCGATCTGAAAATCCCTTCTGTTACCTTGATGCATTTTTAAAGCAGAGCTAATGCATTAAATCCAAGGAATTGCCCTGTCTCCCGTGCGGCAGCAAAAGCAGCATTTGTTTTATAATGGAATGGCAACTCCAAGCAACTTCTCATGTTTTTAAAGTACTTTGTAAGAGCAGGATCGTGTGTGTCTGTGCAGCTGCTCTAGAATTGCATCGCCTAGAGCTGATGCTGTACAGCATACGCTGCTGTGTAACCGGGGTAGCAGGGAACAAGGAGCCCTTTCAAGCCAAGGGGGAGATGCAGCCAAGGGCTTGCACCCGCTGGGCATCCTCACGTCCTGCTTTTAGTGAAATCTGTGCATGTCCAGCACCCCTCAAAACCTGTCTTCCCTGTGTTGAAGGTGTACTGGGCGGAGGATTCCAGGTCATGGGCTGAAATGAGCTACCCAGCACCTGAGCGCAGGGTAATTCACTGGGTCTGGGTCTGGCCCATGAGTTTGCTCTTGCTGTGGCGTGATCTTGGCAGGGCATGTGGGATGCAGTGGAGAAGCTGGTCCTTGGTGGTCCTCTAAGCCCTGCTTGCTCTTCCAGGGGACCCTTGGTGGAGACCGGGCAGCACTCCCGGCTGCTGGCCGCCTGCTGCTAGTCAAGTGGCCCGAGACCTGGGGCGGGGGGCTACCACCCAACCCCGCGGGAATGCCGCTGCTCAGCTGAGGGTGTCCTGGTTAAACAACCTCCTAGCCAGGGAGCCTGAGTCATGGTTCTCTCTATCCATCCAGTCCTTCTCCCTCACCACCCACCATGCAAAGTGCCTTATTTTTAAAAATAAAAATCATGAGGATTTTACAGCAGCCTCTCTCTTGGCTGCTTCTCATCCCCTTCGGTATGTTAAACCTGGATATAACACCCAATAACCCTGGTATGTTAAACCTGGATATAACGCCAAATAACCCATTCCTCCTGCCAGATCATCGTTATCACAGCGGTTTCCTGTACAGTGGCTTTGAGAATGTGAACCTAAATTGCCATCCTCACCTGGGACTTACGATCTGAAAACTTAGTGCAGATTTGTTTGCTGTTCTTGGGAGAGCAGCAGTGACCCACTTGTTCTGCAGCTGAAGAGTTCATAGCAAAGGGGGGAGAGCCACGGTGCATCAGCAGGGGATGAGGCTGGAAGCAGGACCGGGGTCCTGTCCTGGGCTCTGACTGTCCCTGCCTCCTGGGACTCTCTTCTAACCATGTAAAATGGAGTTAAAGTGCTGTGCTCTCCTCTTGGCCAGAGATTTCAAAGCACTTTAAAAAGAAAAGGAGGTGGGGGAAAAAAAAAAAGGCAACTAATGCTAAATATTATTGTTATATTTGCTTGTAGGTTCCTGCTGGGGCAAAGAGTGTCAAAAATAGAAAGCAGGAGCTCAAGCTCAGACTGACAAAAACCTGAAGTTGGAACCTGGCTGGCATGATGGAGAGCAAAGCTCCTGTTCCCAGCCTCAGCGCCAGGTAACCCCCCTCTTCCTTGCCGTTTGTTCCCGACTGGCAAAGCAGCAACCCGAAATAAGAAAGTGAAAATAAACATTCCTGGAGTTTTTTTCATGCAAAAGATTTTAATGGTAACACAGTAGCTTCCATGGGATGGAACACCGCATGCGTCGGGTGCTGAAAGCTTTACCACGGCCTGTGTTTCCCCCGCGGTGACCCCCACCAGCCCAGCCGGCTAATTTGGTTCCGCACGCACGCTCCAGCTCGGCTCTGCCACTTACGCTTCCAGTGTATAAGGTGCCGTAATCCATTTGGCTCCAATTAATTTAATTAATCTACAGGCTTACAGATCTAAACGTTGGTGCTATAAACTTAGACAAATAAACTTCCACAAACTTAAAAAGTTTTTAAACCATTGTTTTTCAGTTACAGAAGTACAAAATAAATATCCTGAAGATTAATACAAAACAGAAAATGAGTATCTTCTTGTTTATTGGCTTCTTTCTTCTCCCTAATAGTATGTTAAATTGAAAAAACCTCTTTAAAAAAGGAACTTCACATCATGGAAAAAATATTAAGCGTCACTGAATTTGTACAAGTGTCTTTAAACAATAAACTAAATGTATGTATTTTATTGGTTCCTCCTACCCATCACCATATAAGAGACGATTATATACCCTACTGCTTCTAAACATATACATGTAAAAATAGTCATTTCTGGTTTCTCATTTATAGTAACATGGCTGTAACATTTCATTATAATGTTTCCTGGGCTCAGTGCAGAAAGAAGACAACAAAATTCCCTGGTCTGCTACGTAGGGGATCAAGGTAAATCACCTTTCGTTCATCCCTACTGCCTTTAAAATTCATTTTGGTTGGAACTTTGGTATAAATAGATCTTTTCTCGGCTTTTATTATGTGTATAGCCTTCACCAGCCTGACCACCATCAGGTATCTCGTGTGCCAGCCCAGAGCGGGTTCTGACCCATTCACAACTCCCATTTGAAACTGGTACGAAGTGATCAGCTTGCGCAAGCTCCCACCGACCTCACTGTAAGTCCCCACTGCTTCACCTGGATGGTTTTGGGTTCTAAACACTGATTTTTGGTTTTTTTTTTAATTTTTTTTGAGTGTTTTGAAATGTTACTTTTTAAATGGGGGAGATACTGAGACTTAAGGCAAAAAAACCCGAAAAACTTAGTCTATAGCTATTATTACACTTAAAACTTGTAGTTGCACAAATGAACTGCAATAACTACCGGGTAATGAATAAACCTGCTAAAATAATGATAAATGTACACATGAACTTACATGTTCCTGGGCTGCTCAGTGTGCCCAGCCTAACTGTTTTGGGGCAAAGCTGGCTGGCTGCGTGCTGGGGGAGCTGCGGGGTGGGGTGGGGGGGCACTTCAGTAAAGGCTGCTTATTCTCTCAGATTTTTTTTTTCTCAAGCTAATTTCTTGGATTTTCTTGATCTAGAGGAGAAGCTTGGTGTTTTAACAGTTCTTGTTTTGCTTTGGTGGCTTATGAAAAATTAAACAGAACAAAGTCATGAAATAAAACACTTGGATATTCCAACCCAAAACATTCTATGATTCTATGATATAAGTGTTCGTTTAAACACCCGGTGACTAACGATATATTGTGGATTAGAAGTCTGGATGCACTACAACCTTAAGGGCGTTTTTCTAATGTTAGTTTTAGAAAATGGACCATTACCAGAGGGAGAACAGGGTTGCTGGGAGAATGAGAGAAGTGAGTACTGGTGTCCCGCACACTATGGTCTTTCATTAGCTTATCAGTATTGGAATACTCTTTCATTTTTTTTTTTTTTTCCCCCTCCCTAAAGCCCCAGGTTCTTGGAATCATGGTCATGTTAAAAAAAACAAAACAAAAAAACCCCCCCAAAACCAAACCAAAACCCACAACCAAACCCCCCTGATTTCCATGTAAAAAGAGGAGCCCTCATGGTGGTAGGAAAAAACCTCTTGAGAATGGCTGTCAAAGGCTGGGTGCCTGGAAGATGAACAGAAATCGCAGCCAGGCAGGGTCTCTCTCATGGTGACTGAGCTACCCCGGCACTCCTGGCTCCCTGCGTGGCTGGAGCTGCCTGTGCCCAAATCCAGCCTGCGAAGCCTCCAGCCTGGCCATCCCCTGCTGCGGGCAACACGGATCCTGGTGGCACCTGACCAGACATGATCCTAAATGCTCTGCGTGACCGCAGCATCATCTTGTATGACTCGTATTCTCTGACCGAGGGATCATCAGATCCCCTTTATCACAGAGCAGGGACTGATCCCGTGGGACTTTCTAGATTCCCCCGCCTGGCTATGGTTCTCAAGCTCCTAGGAGAGCAGTCTGCCAGCGATGGCAGCAGTCAGACACCATCTGAAACAGCCTTGCAGAATTCCCTCCTGAGACTGAACATCATCACTTCGCCCTTCCTTGTGGCAAGTGGTGGGAAAGTCCCCTTTGGGCCCAACACTCCAGCTCTCGGGTGGGTTGGGATGGGAGGCTCCTCTGCACCCCCCTCTGTGTCTGAGATGAGTTGCTTCTGGCTGGGGCAGGGAGGCATCTGCCGCGTGAAGGATGTGGACAGAATTAGTTAACGTTATGTTTTCTTACTTCTGCTGCTTCTGCTTGTAATTTATCAGGAAACATGACTGCAGTTCAAGCTCGGGGAGTAGGTTACTTACTGAAGCGCTCCGAGGTTTCTGCCAGGCTAGGCAGGCAATTAAAGCTGGGCTGATGAATGACCTGATTTGGGCTCCAATTCATTAACTAATCATAAGAAATGAGCAGATAAGAAAATAAGCCAAATTCAAGAACTTGTGAGAGGTACATTACTGGCCCCTACATCCCCATGTGCTGCTTTATGCACTTCTCCAGGGCTCCTTTCCTGCATTCCGCTGACAAACGCGATGCTCCGGGTGGTCAGAGCCCGGATCAGCCTGCCCGTGCCTTCAGCTGGGTAAGCAGAGGGCAATATATTTTCATTATAGAAATACATTACGCTGCAGTATGCCTGCAATTGTATTTTGCTTTCCCTAATGTTGTTTTCTTAGCACTCCGTGCCTTGTGTGATGGTTTGTGGTAAAACAGAAGACTGCAGACTGGGTGGTACAGAAAAAAAAACGCGTCCCCTGGAGCGCTGCAGAGGGGAGCTGTCCCTGGGGGGTAAGGGGTGGCCTCCCCCCATGGACCCTCCCAGCCAACTTGGGAATGACAAAGCAGGGTCCCAATGCTGACGTCTAACCTCTCTTCCCTGGGGAAATGGGCTGAAGCCAGTCTGGAGGGTGGGAGGACAGGAGGGAAGTTAAATATATACATGTGTAAAAAGAACAGAAACCCTTGAAGAGCTCGCCCACCTCCATGTAATGCTACCACCCTCCTGCTAACATGTGATGCCTCCCTTTTCATTGCTACCCAATTAAAAAAAAAAACAAACTGCATGACAGCAGCCAGAGAGGTACAGGGGTTTGGAGATGATCCTCACGGAAGATGCAGTGAGCTTCAGGTCAGCAACCCAAAGTGGGAAACAAAAAATGTGAAGTTTGCTCATGCTCCAAGAACCAAATGTGATGATTCTGCTTGCAGAGTAAAGGTGGTTGGAGTAACTGTTCCAGAACAGGTATTTTCAGTCTGCTGCACTTAAAGAATTGCTCCCCAACAGACCCAGTCGATGTCTTCCTCCGCATGATCAGCTTCTCCACTTGTTGGGCACTGCCTCATCCAGGGCTTATGACTTGGTTAGCTCCAGGTGGTTCTGCTTTCACCTGGGCTTTTGGAAGAAAAAGGTCTGAGTTCTAGTCCCTCTTCCTTGGGAAGTTCCTTGGTGAAATAACCCAGTCCAGGTGCCTCCTCCTAGGTGTGGCCAGGGGAGGAGTGGAGAAGGTGAGGAGGGCTTAGCAATTTTGCTCAACGGGCTGCAGTATGAAACCAGTGGGCAGGTATGTCTATGGGAACAAGACGTTTATTAGAGCTGTTGCTTTAAAATATATCTTGTTTTCAGTTCTCTTTCCC
>NW_009258542.1:283110-286849 GCF_000687185.1 Egretta garzetta
TTCCCTACATATTTTGAATATATTTAGGGCACTTATCACCATAGCATCAACGCACTGAAATATCTTGTGCAAGAAACTGAGACATCTGTCCCAAAATAGCTGCCTGCTCTTTTACCAAAGCACCAATTTCTCTGTCAGCGCTACCTTTCCCTGCCATTGCCTGTGACTGTGTCTGCGTGCGCGAGTGTCAGAGCTTCCTCTGTGCCCATCAGCCCTTGTCGCTGTCGCTTGTTGTCGTAACGCGGTGGGTTAAGGGCCAAGTCTGGGGGAGATTTGTGGTGCTTTTTGGTGTATTTGTCTTAAGACTTCAGTATCGTGTAATGGGCTGAATGGTTTTGCAGGCCTCCTTGTGTGCATGGGCGCTGTGAAACTTTATTGCTGTTTATCTTGATACGAGAGGCTAAGAGTTCCATGCAAGGCAATATTCTGAACTGATGATATGAGCGGTATCCAGCTGTTGTCAGCCCAGATGTGCAGAAAGACTTTATGGCTTGTTAAGTCTTAAGGCATGCTGAGCACCTTTGGCTTTTCCTGATGCTGTTGGTGTCCCCCGAGGCTCAGTGCATCCGATACATCGGGCCAAAGGAGATGCTGTCTTTCCTCGTCTCTGGGCTTTGGTGGCAGGGCTGAGGCATGCGAAAGGGAGCTGTGGTCACTTCTGTCTGTTTTGCTCTGAGCTTTTCATTTTGCAGCTCCAAACTGAACTTTAAATTCTTCCTTGCTGCCTGGCCTCGCATGCCTACCTCTCGTGGGAAAACCTGCCCCGCTTGTAGATTACATTTACAAGGTGACTTACTTCACCGTACATCTGTCTGAAGCCCCCGGTGAATTATGGTTTGTTGTTTTCTCTTTCCCCTCATCTTCAAATGCCTCTCTGCATGCAGATTGCACCGAGCTCCCTCCTGAGTGTCAGCAGTTATTGATGTGCTCCCTGGTCTTGAGGAATGCTCCTTCTGAGCTCCTGGTGAAACAGGCTCTGGGGTCTTGCAGGGCAGGGTTAATTGCCGATAACAAGGGAAGATCTTGGATCGGAGCTGCCGCAGAGTCCCTGGCTCGTCATCTCGTTCCCAGCTTTCCAGGGACACTGAGCTCTGCTGGAGCTGGGGGGCTCGCGGCTGCCTCTCCTTGTAGAATGTAAAACCCCGGGATCGGCATCAGCTGCGGTGCTGCGTGTGGGGATGGGCCTGTTCTTCTCCCCAGGGCACAGCCCAGCTTGCTGCCAGCAAACAGCAGGACCAAGGCAGTCCTGTTAGACCTTGGCTCTGTTGTATTGGTGTGAGAGGAGGATGCTGGTTTCTGGGGGCAGTAAAATGTAGAAGTTCCCCTTCCCTCCTTACACAAACTGTCCCTGCCATGCATTCCACTGGGCGTCACGTTTCCTACTGCTCCTTCTTTGCCAGTGTTTCCATCTACATAATTAATTCTCGTGTAGCTCCAACCACCCATGCCACCGTCTTCCGTGAGTCCCATGGGAGCTCAGCTGTGGAAATGCATTAGATGCTTCATCAGCGGATTACAGATCAGGTCGTACCAAGCCGCCTCTCCTCTCATTAGCATGCAGCAAGTGATCACATCTGGAGCTAGGTGTGAGCAGGCAGCTCCTCCTTCCCCTCCAAACCAACCCTATAAATTACTACCCAAGCTGGTCCTGGACATACCTAATGCAATTCTATTTATTTCTGAATGTGCTTGGGAGAAGTGGAGGTGTTCTTGGTTATAGAGCCAGCTTATGAGGTTTTCTGGTTTAGTTTTAAAGGGATGAGAGGAGTCTTCAGCAAAGAACAGGCATGTTGTCTCTGAGATGTTCACCTGCCTTTGAGGTGGCGTTAATGAGAGTCACATTCACCCTCTTATTTGCAGCTTGCACCACCTTTTACACCTGGGTAAACTGCACATTTTCAGTGTGTCAGGATTTTTCTGCAGGAGCTTAAATAGTGACAGAGCACAAGGTGAGGAACTTATCTGTGCCATTGGTGATTTCTGTGCTACTGAAAATCTCTGCAGGCAGATGCCAGCTTCCAGCTCTGCAAACAGAAAAAGTCTGAAAGAGTGAAAGAACAAGGGCTGTAGACTGGTAAATGATTTTATCCATTCCCTTTTCTTAGTTCCAGAAGAAAAGTGTCCTTCTCTGAGGCTGTGCCAGTGCCTCGGAGAGTTTCTGTTGGCCGGTGGAGTTAATTTCATGGGTTTTGTAAGCAGTTAACCAAGGATGTGATTTTTACAGCAGTTTTGGACGAAGCGCAGCTACCGCTGTTAGGAGATCTAGCGGTCGGTGGTTGTGGCTAGGATGGGAATTGCTGGTCTATAAACCAGCAATCAAAACAAAGTATGAAAACCCAAAGCTGTTGTGCGTGGTTTTGCTGGAGAGCAGTCCCAGCTGGCGAGGCAGGCACAGCTCTCCGACCCTGCCTGCTTTTCCGTGGGTTCACAGGAGGATGCTTGAAATGGGGTCAGCTGAAAACGGGAGCTGGTGCTGCCGTGGCAGAGGGGGGTGGTCTGCGGCACGGTGAATGCTGAATTCTGCTTTCTGTTAACGTAGACATGTGTTTCATGCATCTTAATGTAGACCTAAACCCATGAATTCCACTTAAGATATTTACAAAAGCAGTATCTGAATGGGTGGGTGGTGGGAAGGAGTCGGAATGGGCCCATGGACTGCTAGGAGGTAGCTGACAGGTAATTAGAGGAAGCCAAGCAATGAGAAGCAGGATTCAATATCCCTGTCTGCAGAGTCTAAGTGACTGCGGTCTCTTTCCTCTCCAAATCACCTTTTAAACTCTATTCTGTGTTAAAACTCCTGAACCTAAAACCAAACAGAAAAGCAAGCAACCAACCTAACAAAAAAATCTGAGTGAACCCCCCTCAAAAGGCAACATGAACCGTCAGGAACTGACTGATTTTGATTTATGGTTTCTTTATCCTGCAGAAGCAGGAAGGTAATGAACCGGTGTTTTGATCTCTGTGGGCTTTCTTGCAGCAGTGAGGAGATCAAAACAAGCTTAACAATTTCTGATACCTGCCTGCTCTCTTCCCCCCTCCCACTCCTTCTCTGGTACCTTACAGGCAGCCTGACATGACACCAAAGAGCATCAGTTCTGGGGGTGCCACAGACAGCGTTCACCTCTCTCGCAGCAGCCCCGGGGCAGTGGGGCTCCTCCAGCCGCGCTCGGCACGGCAGGGGGGGGGGGGGGGGCGTGCGCAGGACAGGACTCTCCCCTGCGGGGATGGATGCTGTCCTGTCCTGTCCCACTCCCTTGGGATCTTCCCCCAGTTCTCTGCGAGCCTCAGACTTGCAGGTCCTGAGGGTGCTGGCAGCGTGGGGACGTGGGGAATACCTGCCCCTCGTCCTGGGAGGGGGAGCGGTGCAGGCGGCAGGCTGGTGCGGGGTCCGGGGTGCTCGCCCCTCGCAGGAGGGAGGAGAGGAGCGGGTGAGTGAAGTAAAGCAAGCGGAGGAGTTACCCTGTCAGTTTGCAGAAATGCTGCTGTAGCTCTTCTTGACAGGGAAGGTCAGCTGCCCGGAGAGGTCCAGGGACAGCGCCTTCGGGTGCAGTGCCCGTCGCTGGTGCAGGGGGCTGGAGCTGGTCCTGGGCGAGTAGAGCACCGCCAGCTCGGGGCCCGGCAGGGTGGCTTCTGGCAGGAGAGCTTCCACCATGGCTGTCGGCTCCGTCCTGCCACGTGGCAGGCTTGGGGAGGGCTGCAGGCTGTGTCGCTTGGGCGGTGGGGGGCTGTGGTGCTGGCA
>NW_009258542.1:286911-288765 GCF_000687185.1 Egretta garzetta
CCTCGCTGGGATCTGCCCTGTGGAACTGGGGGGGTGAGCTGAGGCGGTGTCTGGCTCCCTCCTGGCAGCAGAGGATGCCCATGGAGAAGCCAGCCCAGTGCAATGTGCAGCTTCTAGAGCACCAGGGAGCGGCGCGGCGCAGCAGTGCCATCAGCTATCCCAGAGACCTGGGAGAGTCGGTCCAGGGAGCCATCACCCGAGTTAGTGGGAGAGAGCGGAGGGGGAGAGCGGCTGGCAGCATGACACGAGGTGGGAGGGTGGCCTGTCCTGCCGTGCCCCTCTCGGAGAGCCCGCCGTTTCTCCCCAGCTGATGATGTTCCTCCCAGGAGCTCCAAGGTCAGTTGGGCTTTCAGGAACTTGTGGGGCGATTTACTCTTTGGGTGCCACAGGAAGGGAAAGTTGTCACTAGAACAATTTGCAGAATGATTTTATCTTGATAAAATTTGCAGAATGATTTTATCTTGACAAAATTTCCCTCTGACTGCCAGAGGGGAAAAATTTCCTTTCCAAATGGCTCAGCCAAAGCAACACTGGGGAGATGGGGGAAGCTCTGCGGAGAGCAGCCTGATGTATGGTCTAACACCCAGGTCTGTGGGATTCTTGCCTGATTTAAGACTTCAGAAAAGTCTCAAGATTTGATTGTGACTGACCATTGGCTTACACTGAAAGAGTCCCTGCAGCATCTTGCCTTTCTAAAGGGCTTAATCTGAACAGCAGAGTCAGCAAGCCAAATATCTGATTTCTTAATGCAGGTACCAATCCCAGCGATTTCTATCAGAAGAAAACCTGGTGAGAATGGAGGGAAGCCCTCGGAGGATTTGGCCCCAGCCAGCATTGGGCTGACACTGAATGCCAGTCCCAAGAGGACCGGGGGACCCTCTGAAGCAGCAGGTAGCCGCTGGCCGTACCTTTTCGGAGCTGTTGCGGGAGGTGTCTGGTTTCACCAGGATGGATGGCGGGGCTGACGCAGGTGGCTTTGGAGCTGCCTCGCTCTTTGCTGGAGGGTCTTTGGCATCCAGGATCACCGAGCTGCACACAGAGGGGGTTCTGCTCTCCCCTCCTCGGACTACGAGCA
The DNA here is from genome assembly GCF_000687185.1 of Egretta garzetta. Taxonomy (NCBI): domain Eukaryota; kingdom Metazoa; phylum Chordata; class Aves; order Pelecaniformes; family Ardeidae; genus Egretta; species Egretta garzetta. Next base: position 287,987 of record NW_009258542.1, read on the forward strand.
CCGGTGAAGCTTCATGGGAGAAGTTTGGCCTTGTTCCTGCCTCAGCCATACCAGCTCCGGGAGGGATGCTGGTATGGTCTAACACCCAGGTCTGTGGGATTCTTGCCTGATTTAAGACTTCAGAAAAGTCTCAAGATTTGATTGTGACTGACCATTGGCTTACACTGAAAGAGTCCCTGCAGCATCTTGCCTTTCTAAAGGGCTTAATCTGAACAGCAGAGTCAGCAAGCCAAATATCTGATTTCTTAATGCAGGTACCAATCCCAGCGATTTCTATCAGAAGAAAACCTGGTGAGAATGGAGGGAAGCCCTCGGAGGATTTGGCCCCAGCCAGCATTGGGCTGACCTGAATGCCAGTCCCAAGAGGGACGGGGGGACCTCTGAAGCAGCAGGTAGCCGCTGGCTGTACCTTTTCGGAGCTGTTGCGGGAGGTGTCTGGTTTCACCAGGATGGATGGCGGGGCTGACGCAGGTGGCTTTGGAGCTGCCTCGCTCTTTGCTGGAGGGTCTTTGGCATCCAGGATCACCGAGCTGCACACAGAGGGGGTTCTGCTCTCCCCTCCTCGGACTACGAGCACCGGTGAAGCTTCATGGGAGAAGTTTGGCCTTGTTCCTGCCTCAGCCATACCAGCTCCGGGAGGGATGCTGTGCGGCTGGGGGCTGACGTGCTGATAAAGCTGAAATGGCTGAGGTCGCAACGCCGCCGTCAGAGGACGCCTGAGGGAGCCGGCAACCTGCACGGGGGGCCCTGCCTGCCCCGGCCTCTGCACGGATACACGC
>NW_009258542.1:288821-292934 GCF_000687185.1 Egretta garzetta
AGAGGCAGCAGTGAGCAGTGGTTCCAGCCCTGTTTACAGGGATGCTGTGGGGTCGTAGCTCCCAGGGATTGCCACGCACCTACCTCCATGCAGCAGTAATGCAGTCTGCCTCTGTAGCCTCACCTCTGCTGGACACTGGCAAGGCCAACAAACCAAACCCCTCGATCCCCCTGTGTTTGCCCAATGACTCATGCTAGAGAAATTTTTCTGTCTTGGATAGGACCGATCTGGTTTCTGAGAGTTTGGCCTGCCTTCTCCTGGACTGCAGATGCTCTTGGTGCAGACGTGCTTGGTGCATTAACCCTGAACATCAGGTTGCGCAGCCTCAGCACGACATGGTTGGATTTTCCTGCCCAGCTCCGGAGGCAAGGAGTCGCAGCCCCGTGGGTGAAGTGCCACGGTGAGCGGGTAGGAGCAGACGCAGCCCAGCCAGGAAGGGGTGAGGGGGGTGACAGTGTTGGGTGACACAGGACAATCTGCTACCAGCCCATGCTGCTGGGGAGCAAGAAATCCCCCCCAAGCAGAAACTGCCCCTGGGGAACATCTCCTGCGATGGGGTCCTCATGGGACCCGGGGGGCTCCCTGCCCCCTCCCCGCGGTTTCTTTGCCAAATGTACGAAGGCCAGCAGGAGCCCTGCTCCGGAGCCCTCCCGCCAGCCCTTGCCCTTCCGTGCTGTTTGTTGCTCCTACTTGGCTGCTCCATCCCTGAGCTGCTTCCCCAGCTGCGGCGTGGGAAGTCACACGCTTTACTTCTTCTGCAGTTTCTTGCTGTTCACAAGGTTGATATTTTTTTTTTTTTTTTTAATAGAGCCATCACAGGGGAATGAGTCTTTTACAGTAAAACAACTCTTAAGGTAAATCAAATTTTGAGTCTAAAACCACTGACAATGGCCCTTGCAAATGTGCCTCCACCCTGCCAGGGGCTCTGCCTGCCTCCAGCAGCAGCTCTGCCTGCAGGCGTGGAAGAATGCACCACTTACCTTTCCAAGTGTGTTTGGACAGCTATTCCAAAGCAGCAGGTATGGGCTGAAGATAAACCTTGCCAGCCTCGCTGGAAAGAATATAACTGAGCTCTGCATAAGCCTTCGCAAAGAGTTTTTCTGTGCCGAGTCAAAACCCCTAAAATTACCAAAATAACCAGAGCTGGGGAAAGACAGGGGTGTGGGGCCCGGGCTCCTCTGTGGCCTTGAGGGAGGTGTTCAGCAAGGCTCCCTCCCCCTGCCCTCCATCCTCAGGACGGGTGTTTCCTACAGCCCTGGGCATGTGCAAGTGAGGAGCAGGTACTGGATCTTTGCGGAGGAGGAGAAGAAAAATAGAGCTGATAATGGAGTTTTTTTCCCTCTAGCTCTCTGCTACATCAAGGCTTTTGGCTTCACAATTTCACTGGGTAACTCCTGCTGCTCTTTTTTTTGTGCAGTATCCTTTCTCACCTTCAGGCTATTCATGATTTTATGCATCTCAGATATTCCAAGCTGAATTTTTTTTTTTTCTCCTGAAATAGAAGTTAGTCCATACTTTGATCATCCTCCTGCATGCTTTTCCTGATTTTACTGGATTCTTTTTGAGTTACTAGAAATACATGAAGTGTTCAGGACATGAGATCGCCAGAACTCCCCCAATGGCACAGCTGAGTTTTACTCTCTTGTTCCGAGTTCCTTTCTTAATAATTCTGAATAATACTCTAAATTAACCTTTTTAAAAATTGCTTCTGAGCATGGAGGTGGAGTTCTTAGAAAGCTGGCTGTGACAATTCCAAAACATCTCTCCCAAGTGACAAAAGCTAATTTAGGGCCCAAGGCTGTGTGTGTGTGATTAGGGATTATTTCTCCCTGTGTCTGTATTGCCGTTTCAGCTGCCATTTTAGTGCCCTGTTGCTGGGTGTTGTGGATTTCAGAGGTTGGATTTGCTGATTTACATTTTCCAAGATCACTGCACAACTCCCTTTTAGAGACTGATAATACTGTCTTGGTGCAGTTGATGTTTGCCTTGCTGGAGTTTGTATTTAATTTTCTTTGTTTGCCACATAAGGATGCTTTTTTGTCTAATGGCCTCCCTTACTCTCTTGTTTAAATGGTTTTGGTTAACCAATGCATTTTGATACAGGTTCCCATGCCTGTTGAGGACAGGGTCATCGGCTGCTCCCCCAGAAGCGAGCCGTGCCACGCTCTGGTGCGGTGCCGGTCGGGATGGGTGAGCCAGCTGGCATTGCCCCCAGCCCTGCAGTTCCACCTTTGCAGGGGATTAACCCCCTTGGGCATTTCACCCTCCACCCCTGCCAGCCTGGAGGGTTAATCCACAGAGGTCAGGGCAGGCTTTGCTATGCTCAACTTAGTAAATCGCCTTTTCCTTTGCGCGCAGCCCCTTGCCCAGCAGCAGGATAACGCTGCCTGTCCTCGGCACTGCAGCCTGGCTGTAACCAGACCCCTTGGAAAGACCCTTCTCAAGAGCCAGGCTCACAAGGGGGGGATGGGATGCAGCGGGGTGACAGCATGGTCACTCCGTGTCTGCAAACTCAGCGTGTCAGCCAGGGATGCCTGCCCCCCAGCAGCTCACCCCTGGCTGAGAGGAGATGCTGTGGTGCCCCAGGGAATGGCTGGTCTCTGCTCGTGTCATGCTCAGCCTGATGCAAGAGCCCAGCCCTGGCGAGGACCACTCGGGAGAGCTGCCCTTCTGGCAATGTGCATTTCTTCTTTTTTTTTTTTTTTAATGGCTCTGGTGCTAATGGCAGGCAGCCAGTATGGTTTGGGGTATATGTGTCTGACTTCTCCCTCCCAGAGACCCCCCTGAAGCACTCACTCTTCCTCGTGCTGCCGCGTCCGCGCCGCGATGCCTGTCCCGTGGCCGTACTCCTCCCAGGCGAGGTGATGGGCACGGGCAGCAGCGCCGGCTTCAAGGCTCTGCTTTGTCTCGGGCCGTTTCTAACAGCAGGCAGCCAGTATGGTTTGGGGTATATGTGTCTGACTTCTCCCTCCCAGAGACCCCCCTGAAGCACTCACTCTTCCTCGTGCTGCCGCGTCCGCGCCGCGATGCCTGTCCCGTGGCCGTACTCCTCCCAGGCGAGGTGATGGGCACGGGCAGCAGCGCCGGCTTCAAGGCTCTGCTTTGTCTCGGGCCGTTTTCTGAGATGCTCCCTTGAGAGGAGAGTGAGGAGGTCGATAGCGTCCACGAGGCGTACAGGGAAGGCATCTTCGAGTCAGAGAGGTTAGATTTCCTGTTTGAAAAGGAAAAGAAAATAAGCTCAGACTAGACTTGGGGTTTTGTAAGGAAAGCAGGAGTTCGCCCAATGGGGAACTCAATGGTTTTTAATGCTCCTGCACTGCTCCCAGGTCAGGGCTTTGGTGGGAAACACTATGGATGATACAGTTAGTTCAGGTTTCAGATTTGATTACAATGAGGGCTTTCATCTTTCTGCACCTGATTTATAAGAAATTATTCCCAAGTAGGGTTAGGGTTCATTACAGTAACCCCATGGCATTTCAAAAGGGACCTCCAGACACCAGCCCTCCCTCTGTAATTTGCCCAAACAGGCTCCCTCCTACCCCTGTCCTACCCCTTCCCTGCCCAGCAGCGTGTTCCACTCCTGCCTTCCCTAGAGAGATCACCTTCATATTTTCACCTGAAGCCACTAAATTGCCCAAACCCTGCCAACCTCCCCCACCAGCACACCGGCCAAATACCGCCCCAAATACCTTGAGAGCGTGGGCCATGATGAAGTCCTTTTGCTAACTCCTTAAAGGAAGGAAAACCCATTTCTCTGATTCTTTTTTACCTTTTTGGTGGGGTGGAGGAATGATTTATGGTTTAATAACCGAGCAGTGATTCATCAGCTAACTCAGGCATCAATTTATTACGAAGAAATCTCCTAAGGAGGACAGAACAGCAGCTCCAAAACCAGCACTTATGGCTGAAGTGCTTTATGAGGCTCTTTAGGGTGACTGGGCTGTGCTCTCGATTATTTGTTTGCTCTGTTTATCGGTGAGGTGGGGCCACAGTGTTATCGGAGGCTAGATGGTGGAGGAATGAGCTGCAGAGACGAAGACTAATCACCAGCGCTTTTGAATGCGGGGAGGGTGCAAGGGGGATTAAAGCAGCACTGGGACCTCTGGTCTGAAC
>NW_009258542.1:292959-296368 GCF_000687185.1 Egretta garzetta
AGAGGTGGCGGGGGGAGAGACCAAATGGCAGCGGGAGTATCTGGGAGCATAAGGTGAATTTCTGAATTTCGGTAGTTGGCTTTCAGGGCGGCAGAGGCTGAGATGCCCCTGATGATCCCTCGGTGCAGAGGCATGGGCAGGTGAGTGAGCGTGGAGGTCAGCTGCCCCTTCGAGCGGAGCTGGGGCTGGACCAACGCAGCAAGTTTCCAGCCATGGAAACCCTGCTCCAAATAGCAAAATGGAAACCCTGCTCCAAATAGCAAAATCACAGTCCTGGGAGAGGTGTCCTGACTTATCCCCACTTTCTCTTTGCAGAAGCAGAGCGCTACATTTCTAAACTGTTCTTGGTTTCCCTGCCTGGCCTGAGCGTATCTCAGGGGAACTAAGGGCACAGGCAACTTTTTTTTTCCCTCTCCTAAATTGTATATTTTAATTATTGTTCTTTCTAATGCATGTTTGTTTCGTTAGATCAATGGCGTCCAGTACTTAAATGCCTGTGCTAAAGACAGTATTTTGACTCTAAAGGAGCCTTCAGCTTGTGGTTTCCCTTCTGGCAGAAAAAAAAGAAAAAATCAGAGTCATCCAAAAGGAGTAAAGGCGAGTCTGAGCATAGGCAGGCTGCTGTTCATGCTGGCTCCCAGACCAACTCATCCAAATATGCCGGTTGTGTCACCTACAGGTCTGTGCCAAAGCTCCTGGACTGAATTAAACAGCCATGGGAGAAGCTGCTGATGTCTCTGTCGACATCCCAGGTTTCAAACAAGTGGACGAAGGCCAATGTTGTAGTGTTCACTCATCCAGACCATGTGCCCCCTCCGAGGGGAACACTGGTCCCTGACTTCTCCCTACCGTGGCACCCGGCTGTTGGAGGGAGATGCGATTCCCACGCAGTGCGTGGAGCTGAGTCGGTACACGGAGAAACAAAAGGAGCGAGAGCTGCCAGGTGTCATCCTGCCCAGAGGAATCCCTGGCCCTTGCTAGTACTGCAGGAATCCCTTGCCGTGCCTTTGCTGCAGGAATGAGAATACCCCAAAGCCTACGTGTTACCTGCTCCCTTCTCCGCATGCTTTTGTTTCACATAAGAAAAACCAGACCTGAAGAGGGGAGCGACGTAGTTGCTGGGGAAGATCCCCACTCTCCCCGTGACGAGGGACATGCCCCGCAGCCAGCCATCGTGGTCTTTCCCAAAGACGCGGACCCCTTCTCCCTTCTGCAGCTCCAGCTCGTCTGGTCCATGGGCCACGTAGGGATGGAGAGCCACGCACCTGGGGAGACAGGGGGTGAGGGGAGGGGTGGCAGCCTGCGGAGCTGCATCTGCCCCCCGGGCAGGATGGCTGGAGCCCATCCTGAAGCTCCTGGGTTTAACTGTGCTGAAGAACTGATGCTGCTGGCCTTGGGTGAGCGGCGGCTGTTTGCCTGAAGCCTCTTCAACCAGCACTTGCATCAAATATTTGAGCACTGCTGTTATTGTGGAGAGAACTCGCAGGGAAGAGACTGCCCGTAACTTCAGGTGAAGAGGATGTGAATAAAAGAAGAGCCAACAGGAATGGGGAACAAAGCAGAGCCCGTCAGTGGATTCTGCCCCAGAAGTGCCAGCTAAGGGTGACAAGTGTTAGGGAGGAGAAAGCTGCTGTTCACCTCACACAGTAAGTGCTCCATTAAAATCACCGATTAAGGGCTAACGTGTACCTGTCCTAAGGCAAAGCAGCATGAAAGAGCACAGGTACGATGCTCTGTCCGAGTGACAGAATTAAGAACATGTTCTGCCTTTGAAGCGTGTGGTGAGCCAGAGGTCTGGCATCTGCCTGCCTTGAGCATCATCCGGAGGAGTTCTGCGGGTAGGAGCCCTGCTCATGCAGCAGTGTGCGTGTTCATCCCACCTTCCTCCCTTTCCTCATTCTCCTGCCACCGGACCCCTGCGGAGGCTAACACTGGGGCTTCAGTCACTGCCATTGGGGCCTCTGAGAATAAAGTGGACAAAGGAGGACGTATATGGCTCCGCTCTGGGCTAATGAAGAAACTGGGCTAGAAATTAATTTGAGATCCCCTCTAGTCCTCTCTGTTGTGATTCTGGGACTATGACTGGGTGCTGAAGCTTTGTTCTCCACAGGAAGCCACGTGTGACCACACAGAGAAACAGGAGCAAAAGAAAACTGCATATTTTTCAAAACTTTCCCCTATTTGTTCTTTAAAGAACCTTGTCTCCAGTGTAAGACATTTAATTTAATTGCATTGTTGTTGGGTTTTTTCAAGGGGAATGTGATCTGCTCCCAAATGTTAATGAGTTACAGACTAATACAGCAATTATCAGTACTATTTAAAAAAACAGAAACAACAGACTAGTTGTCTCAATGGCCAAGGACTATCCCATAATGTTTAAAAAGGTTTCTCTCTCCCGGTTGTTCAGAACAAGCACTTGGGAGTTTGACTTCAAATGCCTGTCATCTTTATAAAGCGACTTCTCCTGCTACTTGCACAGACCAGGCGGGGTTCAGTGTACGGGTGTTCTAATTCTGCAGTGGTTTATCACTTTACACGGGATTCATCCTGAAGGGCAGGACAGGCAGGTACTGGTTTGATATTGCAGGGTTGAAAAAGGAGCTGTGCAAAATAGGCAGCTGGTTGAAGACTTTAATACAATCCTCATTCTGCAACTTATTTTAAGGTCGTAGGAGTTCTCTCGTGCTTAGGACGAAGCGTGTGCAATGGTCTTGGATGACCTATGCTAATGCATGGAAGGAGGAAACGTCATGAGCGTAGTACAGGTTTACAGATATTGCTCATGTGTACTGGTGTTTCTGGCTCGATACTGTGGAGGTGCTAATTACCGTGCAGACAGCTTGTTGCTGTTTTGTTGTTATTGGGAAGCTTACTACAGTGCCAGGCTGATGAATCTCATCTAGAGGAAAACAAATCATCACAATATATTATCTGCAAATTTTAACTCTGGGAAAGTCTTAAAAGATTGGATCATTCAAAACATCAGTGACCATCACTGTCTCACTTAAAATAAATAACTAGAGGCACTTAAAGGAGTAATTAGTTTCTTTTTATATTTAAAAATTTAAACTGTACTGTTGACAAATGGGCAGAACTATGTATCGATAAATAGTTTAGGGAGGTAATAAGGTGCAAGGACGGTTTACCTGCTGCGAATATAATTAAAAAAGATGAGCACAGTAGTTTGGACAAGGAAATGATCAGAATCTATCATCTCAAATGTTTCCAGTACTGTGCCCACATTCTTCTATATCCCTTGATTTTCCTAAATTTAATCTCTGAGTTCAACTGTGATAAGTCTCTGTGACCCCCTGCTTAGACCAGCCAAGTACATTCCTACATGGATCTGCACGCACGGGAGCTGCGCTCTGGCCTGCCTTTACCTCCTGGCTCACAAGAACCGTTGGCT
>NW_009258542.1:296413-310543 GCF_000687185.1 Egretta garzetta
ATAGAAAATTATTTTAGCTACCAGAAGAGCAGCTAAAAAAAAACATTTGACAGGCTTCACCCATCCTTCAAAAAAAATCCAAAGATTTTTCAGGAGAAAGAAGAGTTTGGAGCATTTGACAAAAAAAAAAAAAAAAAAAAAGACGACAAGGAGTTGCACTGGAAGGACCACGAGTCTTCCTCTTAACACCGAGACACTCTCCAGGGTATGGCTTGGTGGGGCTGGTGGTGCTTATCCTGTCCTGTAAATAAGGAACGTGTTGGGAGAGCTAACCTGGTGTGTGAGGGGGCTGTCAGAACAACGATGAAACGGGACCCATGGAAACCCACAGCCACAACTTCCAAGCGCTACATTTGAGCCCTAAACCTGTAATTGTTGCTGATCTCGTATATACGAGATCCACTCGAGTGGGGAACGCTCCTTCCCTCCTTGTGCTCAGGGGTTTTCTCACCCCTTTTTGCTTGGCTCTGAACACGGTGAGTACCTTTGATTCGTTCACCATCTCTGGTGCCTGCGTCAGGAAGGAAAAGGTGTTTGGGAAAACAGCATTTCAAACCCAGACTTTGCTAACCAGGAGGAGACACTTGTGTCTGCCAGGTGAGGACTGGTGTAATCATCGCTGTTTCACTTGTTATTTATTAAGTTCCAGCTGGGAGTATTGGCATTGTCTAAACCCTAAATAAGACAGTCCTTGCCCCAGTGATCTTTTAATAACTATTATTAAAACTATTTACCACGCCTGTGGCGTCCCGAGGAGCTCCACAGACCTGTGCGTACACTCGGCGTATACCGTGCCGGGTAAGGGGACCAGCTCTCTGCTGCACCGTGGGCAGCGCCAGATCTTCTAGGGAAGGTAGACCCTCCACTTTCACATGAAAGCCCAGCTATCTTTCAAATGGCAAAAGCAAACCAATTTAAGCTGAACTCTTTTGCCCAATCCTAGCTGGCTGCCTTGTTTACGTGCCCAGCGGCGAGGCAGAGGGTTAGCTGGAACAAGGACAACACCATGTCTCTCCTCTAGAGGTGGTCCCTCCTGGCGGGGGGATGGAGCCGTGGCAGTAATACCCTGCACTTCCGTATTGCCTTGCTTTGGAGGCTCTCCAAGGGCTTTGTGAGCATTAGGAGATTAGCGAGGTCTCTCCAGCCCCGCGGAGGCAGGGAGGGTTTGTTATCTCCGCTTCACAGGCAGGAGGGCCGAGGTCTGTCGCAAGGATGGAGGGAGCAGCGCTGCCACACTGGGCACCGCACGGCTCTAGGTTGGTGTCCTCGGGGGTACCCATCTGCCGCCTTGCACTGGCAACGTTTGTTTCTGACACTGGTGAGAACAAGCGGTGCTGCTGAGCCCGGCCCAGGAAGATCCCAGTTACCAAACCTGCTCAACTGTGCATGCTCCTCCTCGTCCGTTTGGTTTCTCCCCATGCACTTTGCTTTTCTGCTTGTGGCTGCGCTGGCAGCGCGGCAAACGTGGGGGCCGGGGAGCGCCGAGGGCGTGCAGGCAGCAGCGTACTGGCCTGTGCACGCAGGCTGGGCCAGCGGCTTTGGGGGGAAGGACGGCAGTGTTCAACCTGGCATCCTCAGGGTGCTCTCTTCTGCTGATCTATCCCTTCTAAAGCACAGAAACATATCCCGGGGTGAACTGCTGCGAGCAAGCAGACCATCCCCATTTGAAATTCAGGCGTTAGCCGTGCTGTGCCGCTGCAGGAGTATGGCTGCTGTCGGGAGGAGAAAATGAAGTTCCAGCGAGGCAGGGCAGCTGCAGCAGCATCCCTGGGGAATCTCCAGCCAGCAGGAAGCCACCGGGCTGGGATGCGGCCGGTAGTCATGCTCTCCAGAAAAGACCACAGGATCTTTAAGGACGCAAGTTGTCAGGGCTTTAATCTCTTACTCATTTCAAATCTAATTTCTAGTGGTCATGGCTGTAACGCAGTGCTGGGGCACTGGCTTAGCAAGGACCTGGGGAGAAAAACAGTGGCTCACCAGCTCTGTTGCTCTCCAGTAAATTAAGTTAATTAAAAAACCCCAGCAACTATAGTGTCTGTATCTGGACATGGAGTGGCAGGTAAGCTTCAAACCACCTTTGTGTTCTTTGTTTTCTAGTCCAGGTAGGGTCAGACCAGCCTCTCATATACATGAAGTTGATTGGGAATTATAATTCTGTTTCAGTAATTTTGATAATCAAAGCCTTTGAAATTTGAGGATCTGGAGTTTTTTTCCTACATTGGAGCAAACTGACAACCTTTTGCTGGTTTTCCTTATGGAACTGCGTTGAGATTTCCACTTCTGGATGGAAAGCTGTATGTTTTCCGTCTCTCTCTGTTCCCACTCTGTATGGAAGCAGCGATCCTTCCAGATCGCCAGCATCAAAACTGGTTTTGTGTTTTCAACAGAGAGGAAGAAGGATTGAATGAAATACTTTCCAGCCAGATATAAGTGATTTCAGCAGTCACTTTTGCTGATCTCCTGTGAGTACGTTGCAAGCCCTTGTAAGTACAAAGAGTTTCATTTTCCACCTCTCCTTAAATCCCTCTCTTGCTCCATCTCCCTGTCTAGCTTGTCGACAACATGTTTTCTACCTTGGCTCCTCTCTACGGTGCCCTGCTGACACAGGTAATTCCCTGTTGAGAGTGTTCATGAGATACCTTGTGGGGCAGGAGGTTTTCCTGTTCCATCGTGGGGTACTTGGTGCTCTTGGTGCTACTGGAAGTTGGGTCCTGCGTGTTTCAGATCGTTTATTACATAGAAAAGCCAGATGTACTAGACGGCAGATGTCAGATTTATCAGCTCACTTTAACGAGAGGCGAAGGGTAGCAGCAGCTCTTGGCCAGGTGCTTCCTGACCCAAGTACCGCCAGGCCCAGGGGAATAAGCTCAGTTGAGACTGGGAAGAGATTCCTGCAGCAGAGAGGGAGGGCTTGCACAACAGGCACAGACACGGAGTGCCACAAGCCCTGCAAACTGGTTCTGGCTCCCGCCTGAGCCCAGCTTGGCAGCGCAAAGGGGAAGGAAGAGCAGGAGGAGGGCTGGCGGCAGCGCCGGCCGCTGCCAGTTATTCCCTTTTATGGGCTGAAATGAGTCTGACCTGATCCTTGTTGGTGGAAGTGCCAGGTAGGCAGGCCCATCGTGTTTTGGAAAGCCCTACAAATGCCCAGCACAGCCTCTTCAGCTTTGCTTGTTAAGCTGTGCCTTGTTGCTGTGTGCACCCACGGTGCGGCCCCTCCTGCTCCCTCTCCCCCTGCCAAACGCCAGCATCGCTGGAGACGTGACTCTGCTGGGGACCTGTCACGCACAGGGTGCTTCGGGGGGATACTAATGCTCCTCTTTGTCTCTCTCAAACATACGTAGTCTCATGGTTTGGGGCAAGTATCATGTAACTACAAGGTACTGGAAAATTCCCACTTTTTTTGACCCCCAACCCCAAGGAAAACAATGTCCTGTTCAAAATGCATGGATTCTTTTTTAAAATTACTACATCCAAATGTATATTCAATATCTGTCTGGAAGCCTGTCCTTGCAGAGGAGAGGGATTTAAAGGCTTAGATAGTAACAGGGTCACTTGCTTTCCACTTTGATTGCTAAGGTTGCTCTGGGGCTCCATCCCTGAGTGATGACTGATGCTAGGACCCCCCCTCCTGTCATCCTAACCCTTGCTAGTGTCAAACCCAGTTGCAGCACAGCTCCTTTCCTTCCAGCTGGTCTCATGGGTCCTTACATCCTTATCTCTTGCAGGGAATGAAACTGGGTCATTATCTGAAAGGACAAAAGCCCCTCCGAGCACTCCGTGGAGGGCATGCTCCGGGTGAGCATGCGCCTGCAGAGGCGAGCCAAGGGCTGGGATGCTGCTGATGGGGCAGGTCCTTCCATGGAGGGAGAAAAGCTCCGGTGCTTGGGTGTGGAGCCTGGGGGCTGCGGCTGCTCTTGGACTTCTCTGGGCTCCTCACGGAGCCCCGGCTGGGGGGGCGGACTTTCCCTGGCTCCCAGGGAGGGCGGATGCTGTGGTGCGCGTTCCTCCTGCCGGTGATTCACCCGCTAACCCCACGCAGCCGCCATGGCTTCACCCACCGCTCGCCATCTTAGGCAGATGCCTGCTCCCTCCCCACGCCACCCCTCTGCTCAGTGGAGGGGGACATCAGCGCCGGTGGCCAGGGGCAGGGGGGCAGAAGGTGCCCCCTCGCTCAGCCTGCCCCGTATACCTCACCCCTGCCTGCCAGCTAAGGTTGTCCAACCCTGGGCTTTGTGTCCTGGGACAATTCCCACTTAACCAGTTAAATTCTCACCTCCTTCATTCTCAAAATTTGTTCAGTCTTGCCCCCCAGGTCCCAGAAACCCCTCCTGAGAGGCTGTGCTGTTTGGGGCTGGCTCCCGGGTGGTTCAAGAGCTGCCAATGCTGCTCCTTATGCAGCAGGGCCACGCGTGAACACAGGCTCGGCACCTGGGTGAACCCTGGTGAGGATTGCAGCCTGGAGTCGGGAAGGCTGAGCTGCAGACTCAGCTCCATCTGCTGCACCATATTTGTGACCACCCACAAAGATCCAGGCTACTCAACCTCTGCAGACTTACTAAGGAGCATGAAAACACACAGAAGCAATTAAGGATGTGATTCAGCCCACTCTTTTCTTTACTATATTGCTAATAACAGAAGACCCCAGCTCGATACTTGTACTCTGGGGCCGAGGTTTCAGGGCTGGCAGTAGGCATGCAACTGTTCATTAATTCCAAACTTCTCTGGAGTAGTTTAAACCCAGGAAACACAGATCTTTTCCTTCCAGGTAATGTCATGTGTACAAAATTAATTGCCATGGCACAACCACACTTTCAGAGATACTCTGCTATTTTTCCAAAGTCTCAGCACTTACTGTTGAAGCTGAACTTCCACCAGAAGCTGCTGAGCAGGGTAGACCAACCCTCGGGATCAGTGTCAGCTCTCATCTCTCCCATTACTCCTCAATCCTGCAACTTTGTTCTGATCATGAGGGCTGTCTTACCAACAAATTCACCGCCATAGCTTTTCTATCTGATTAATACTAAGAAAAAGAATGAGTGACCTCAGTGGGATATGGCCAACAGCCTGACAGGGTGTATCTGGGCTTGTCAAAGAATCCCAGCTGTGCAGGTCAGTCATTGCAACCCAAACCCCGGGACAGAAAAAGGAAAAGCTGCAACCTGTACGGCCCCGTGAACAGCACAGATCCTTCTGTAAGCCTCCGGGAGCAAACCTGTTGTTTAGAAGAAAGGAAATTCCAACCCCTCTAAGGCAAAACGCTAACACGTTCACTCTCTTGCTTCTGCTGTTGACAAGAGTTCACACTGAGACATTTTTGGTAAAATTATACTATGTTCGTGAGATATGATACCACTTCAATTGAATTATAGTTCTATTGTAAGGCTTCATTTCCTGTCACATAAAGCAGGATCTAACATCCAAGGCTTTTCGCAGGCTATTGCTAAGTACAAAATGCCTGCTGGGTTTTATTGCACAGATACCGAACTACCAGGGGCTGGATTATTGCTTTATAAAATCTTAGAGCAACCTTGAATATGAAAGATGTCATATAAATCTAAACAAAACCATTTTTCTCCCATTTCAGATGATCTGTGAAGATTCCATATTGAGATCTTTAGTCAGAGTCTGAAGAAGGAATGAGACTCTTTTGCCTCCCAAAATAAAGAGTGGATATAGTCCGAAAGGTCAGTCTACATTTATTACCTCGGCCCCAAATTCAGCTTCTCTCAGCATAGCCCCAGGTTTAGACTGCAGACTGACAAGGACTCCCGGTAATTGCCCTCCCCTGGCAGAAAGCATTCCTCTGGATGCAGATAGATGTGGGCAGAGGACTGATTTACAGCAGGGCAAAGACCCCAAGTGCTTTTCAGAAGGGCTGACAGCCCTGCTTAGAAGCAGCAGGAGGCTTCTTCATTATTTCTGTAGATGTTATAGCACTGCTGAATTGGCATTTTGTGAAGAAACCTGTCCTGTAGGCATAGAATCATAGAATCGCTTGGGTTGGAAAAGACCTTTGAGATCATCAAGTCCAACCGTTAACCTAACGAAGCCATCCCACCACTAAAACCTGTCCCTAAGCAAAGGCAGTTTGCTTTTGGAGAAACCTTCGTGGATTAGGGTATGGTAATGGAGCTTCTGCAACGCCTGCGTGTGCCCTGACAGGCAGAGTGAAGGTTGTGTTTAGAGATACCCAAACACGGGATCGCCTGTGCTGAGATTCTGGGCTTAGTCAACTTTTTTGGTTAAGCCCAGTGCTTATCATTGAGGATAAGCATTGGGGATGCTGGGGTCTCCTTGAGTGCTTCAGACTTACCAGAAAAACTGAAATACTAATTAATAAAAAGAGCAGGTTTCTACTTCTGTTTTAAGCATGGGGGTTAGACGCAAAGGCCATTAAAGCAGTCACTGGCAGTACAGACCTGCTCAGTGCAACGCAGCTTCCTCACCCATCTCACTGGGCTTCTCTTTGCTCTTAATTCAGGGCCTGGTTCTGCAGGTCCTACTGTGCCTGTGCAACTTAATTCTGGGACAGGAGCTCGGAAAAGCTCATTGTCAAAGTAACGCAGGTGAGAGTGGCCAATGGCTGGTTTTAGCTTCAATTTTGCAAATGTTGAGAACTGCCTATTTTTGATCTACATCGTTGTATGGCAAGCCGGATGTTTGCTTGCAGTGTGAATTCAGGCGCACACACACATACGTGTCTGTGATTGAGCTGAGGCTCGGTTAGCTCCCTTGGGAATTCATGTTCCATGCTACTTGCAAAATAAAATATTTTTCAATTTAGAAAGTTAAGCTCTCTGTTTGCTGTTCTATACTGGGAGCTCACTGCAGTAGGGCAGAAATCAGGATGGGAATGTGCTTTATCCATGTTTAGTTACTGTCATAACTTAATTTCTCTTTTTATGAATTCCCTTGGGTCCCTGAACTCTGAAGACAGATCTTTCCAATTCAAAAGGAGAGGAAAAAATCCCAGGCAGCCTGATGTGGATGACATGTCTTACTGATGCTATTAGCATGGGTGCTTTGGCTTTGCACGCTTGTGCTTTAGCTTTTCGAATTGCTGCCTGTGCGTCAAGCGTTTTTCTATCCAGGATTTGCATTTTGGACTCGTATTGCTCCTACAAGCATCCGCATCGCTGCTTCCTTACCTGGAGAGGGGTGCCATAGGGAAACTCCGCTTTCTCGCTGCTCTGGGTGGCCACGGTGGGGTTGCTGGAGCTGATGAGCACAGGGGAGCTGATCTCCAGCACCTGCCGCTCGGCGGGCGCGTGGACCATTCGGTTGAGGGTGTTCAGGGCAGTGGTGATGGAGAACTGCCGCAAGCTCTTCCGCCTGGAGTCGGGCACCTTCGGGAAAGCCGATGAATCCGTGCCCTTCGCTTTGGGAGACGCTGTTCGTAGGGACGCACACTTAAACTGAGGGGACCAGTGGCTTTTGCTGGTCTGCAGGAGTTGCCTTGCAGTGGTGTTTGGCTGGAAGAGACAAAGGGAGAGGCGATGGCACATTTCAGAAGTTATGCCTGGCACAGCTTGGTGACTGCTCAGTTTTTCCTTTTTCCCCTCTTTTCCCATTTGGCAGCAGAGCTGCGGGAAGATTTCAGATGACGTTACAGGCGATCTTTAAAAACGTGTGGCTTAGTCATTTCCCTGATATGTTTTCAGTGACAAATCCCGGATGCAAAATTACTGATGCAAAGCTGACGGCAAAATTAAAATTGGTTTGAAAAACTTGTTGCTTAGACAACACATTACTGAGGCTGAGTGCTCCCCACCCCCCCCACCCCAATACTTTACAGAAAGTTTTGTTTCTTGTCAAGGCCTTTGGCTTGTAGAGGTGTGAGGACAGCTGGCTGACTCTCTAGCAGCGTTATAAGAAATTTAACTCTAAATTAGAAGGGACGTTTGGGGCCATCTCCCTTTTTCACTTTGTGCTGGCACGCTTGGGTGTGTCTTGCAGCAGGACGTCAAATCCCTGCAGCCAACTTTAAGGCATGGGCTCGGAGAAGCCCTCACTGATGGTGGCTTTCTGAGCAGAATCAGATCCACCCAATTACCTCTCTGAAGGCCAAAACATTGATGGCTTGCTCCTGCTTCCATTGAAAAAAGCCTGGCTTTTTAACCATTGGGTTTAATGAGGGAAGAGCCAGGCCCTGAGTTTGCATACGAGCAATGTTCAAATAGTATTTCTTGGAAACTGCTGATCACACAGTATTAATAGCAAAGGGCATGTGGTGACAATGTTTTTTACCACGATGACTGCCAGAGGAATTAATCATGATTTACTGCTGACATTAATGAATTGCAAAACTTTGAGATTCTCACCCACTCATGTGAGGCAACGTGCCTGACTCCTGGGATGAACAAGGATGACTCTGACGCAGGAGGGGTACAGGTGTCTCTCAAGCATTATCATTTTAAAGCAGGGATTGTTTTCACGTTTCCCTCCTCCTCATTCCTTAAAGCAAGGTTTAAAAACCTTTTGTGTGTATACGTGCACATATAAGATGGCAATATTGTCATTTCTATATGTAATTAAACTTTAGCCTAAACAGGAAACATTTTTCTGCCTTCTCTAAACACCAGGGGATGCAATAAAATGGGGCACAAACCTAAGTGTCAAAGCCAAGAAAAGCCTTGAATCTCCCAAAGGAGACCTACCTTTGCCGTCTTCATAATTAATTTCTAATTCCTTCGTGGCTTTATGTGGCCCTAACTAACTTATTTCTGTTAACGCCAGACTTAAATAAGTAATTACTGAAGCTAAAATGATTTCATTAAATGAAAAGACATTTTACAAAATGTATTAGGGCTTCAAATAAGATGTTTTACTAGTGTCCTTTTTATAAAATAGCCACAAAGAGGTGTTTGCTGTAATTATGATGATTACAAGTATTACTTTTATTTCTAGGAATTCTTGTTGGTACCGTTTACACCCTGCATCTCAAGCGAACCTGCAGGAATACAATTAATGTCTAGACCAGTGCTAACAAAATACTGGCGGGGAGTGGGCAGCTTAAAGGTCTCTGGAGCCGCCTGCGACGCCGCTGAGCTGGCGCTGGCGGAGGCTGGGGCGGCAAAAAAAAAGGGGGGGGGGCGGGGGCGGGGGGGGCCCCCGTGGCCAGCCAGCCCCCCTGCAGCCCCAGGACAGATCCCCAGCAAACACAGCTACACACGAACCGATTACAACAGAACCCGTTAAAAATGCCGTTTTGATATTTTGCCTGAATGTTGTATTTTTGCCCCCAATTATTTTCCTTGTTGCTGAGGCTTCTTTCCAGCGAGGGAGAGGGAAAGCTGCTTGCTGTCTGTCTGCAGGGCTGAGAGGCAGTGGTGAGCTGGGCTGGGACAAGGGCTCTGCCCCCGGGTGCCGGCACGCGCCGCTGCCCGGCGTGGCGTTGGGTGGGCACGCATTGGGTGGGCACGGTGGAGAACGGGCTGTGCCCCCCTCTGTGCACACGGTGGGGAAGGTCCCTGCTTTGTCACTTAACCTGCCCTCTGTTCTCATCAGGTCAGCTGAGGACGGTGATGCTGTCACCCTGAAGGGCAGGAGCCGGGTGTCACCAGCCCTCTCTTGTGGGAGAGGTGGGTTGTAGCGTGAGGGTGGGCTCACCCTGTCATTTCAGAGAGCAGCCTCGTTAAACAGCTTTGGTGGTGCGGCCCTGTGAAGTCCTCTGGGACAGCTTCTGGTATGTACGTGTTCTGAAACGCCAGCTTGTCTGGCCTTACTCAGCACAATGCTCAAACTTGTTTTTAATTTAAAGGTGTGAGCTTGGCTGAATCGGGACTGTGGACACAAGTCTGACGGCGAGGACATGAAAAGCCTTTGACTTGCTGGATGGTTTCCATCACGTGGAAATGCCTCTGTAATTGCCACGCACACAACTAATATTGAAAATGGCATTTTAGCTACAAACCAAGTGAAAAACCCCTATGTAAGTGTTGAGGTAATTGGTGCCACGCTGCCGAGAAGCTCAGATCACTATTTCAGGAGCTGAAATAGGCTGACATTGCTGGGGTGCAGGTGTTTGAAATACTCCAGAGATGAAAAGGTAGTTTGTATTGACTGATAGCTACATCTCTTCGGAAAGACCTACATTTCTGAGCAACCCAGCAGAATTAAATCTTGTTAACTTTTAAGATGTTTTGATTTCATTGTTTTAAGGATATCTATCACGTGCATGGGGGGGGGAGAAGTAAGGAGAAGTTTATAGAAACAAATATATGTTTTTCTCTCTTCTGAACTAATGTGCAAAGTTTGAGGCTAAAATTTTAGTGACTGCGAGGCTGAAGGGGTCAGGGAAGGCTGCCACTGGCCAAAACCTTTACACCCATGCAGGGTAAGTGCATAAAGTTTCTATCTGAATTAGTGGAAATTTTGTATTAATCTTGCAGTAAGTGACTCTTAGCTTTCACTTGTGTGTCTGAACGTTATCTGATGGCTACTGCCTTGAAGAATAAGAAGAGATTGCTATGTGGTATTGCACTTGAATCTCTGCACAAATTTCCACGTGGGCTTGTTGCCAAATTACTGTGACCTTCTCCCGAGGGAGGGCAAGGACACGTGGAGGTGGGGTGAAGCTGAATGTGAAGCAGAAAGGTTGTGGTATCCCGTCCAGCCGCGAGAGCCGGTGAGGGAGAGAAGCTGCTTGCAAAGCCAGCTGCAGCGTGCGGCGCTCGCAGGCAGCCAGGGGGGTGTTGGTTGTTTGGAGGGGTTTTGTTTTTTGTTTTGTTTTTTTTATAGCCAGCTCATATTTTTTAACAAACTAGATCAAGCTGCCTGCAGCAGAGCTTTGGTCTAAAGCCAGGCTGCCCTGGGCAAATGCAACTCCTGTGTCATCTACCCAAGGCTCCAGCATCCCTTGTGTTGAGGTTCCCCTGCCTGCTAGGGCTCCTGGAGGAATAAATCATCTCTTTACAGCGGTTTGTGGAGAGATGGCACTCTCCAGTTACCTGCCTGGGCTGCCCAGTCCCCCCATCCTATGCTCAGTTGGAGGAGGACATGGCACTGGCACCGGCACTGCCTCGAGGTTACTGCAGAGGGGAGTTAATGAAGCGACCGCTCCAATCTTTGTCATTTTGTACGGTTACAACCGCCCGCTGTCACAAGGCTGGGGGACAGGAGGATGCTCTCGCCTATTTGCAGAAGCATCTGTTTGTTTTAGACGCGCGCTACCTCCCCATGTGTGAACTTTGCTGTGGGAGCAGAGATGAGCGCAGCCTCTTAACGCAAATAAACAGAATGAGTAAGCGGTGAAACAAAGGCAAATAGAGTGAAAGAGAAAAAAACAAACACAGACAGCAGAAAGCCGAGGAAGGCACCTCCTGCTAATAACCCTAACGAGAAAGGGAGGATTGCGGGCTGCCCAGCCTCTCTGCATTTGCACTAGCAAGCTGAAACCCCACATTTTATAGAGCTGATGTGTGATGCTGCTCTGAACTCTTTCAGTTCCTCCCTAGTCAGAAACCACAGCTGGCTCTTGGCTCTTTGATTTCTCTTGCCCCCTGCCAGCCACCCCACATCCAGCTCTGACTCCCTGGGGGCACCTGGCCTGGACCACAGCTGCTGCCTCCTGCCTCCTCTTCCCAGCCGTGAGAGCGAGGGGAGCATCGCATCTGTGCTGCCAGCTGGACGAAGAAAGAGGTGACTTCTCTGCGAGGACACCGATGCCTCGGGGCAGCGCTTTCTGTTCTGCTCTGCCATGCCTCACCTCATTTTGACACTACAGGGACAGTTGACTTTGCTGGGAGGTGCGGTTACTCAGAAGAGCATGTCCTCTAACAGAGTAAATGCAAGCTCTGTAGCCTTTGGGGAATAAAGGGAAACACAGTAAAAGTTCAGGTAAATTTGCTCTGCAAATGCGTGCCTCCAGTAGGCTGGGTATGTTCAACTTGCACAAATGATGTACCCCCGGACCTGGAGGCAATTTTCTTCACTGTCAGTAGCTGTCCTTTAGAGATCTCCTTGGAGTGTTTTGGTCCTGAGAGCAGCCTACCACCATCAGCTGCTCCTCCCTAACGGCAGCAGCACGGGTGAGGGATGGCAATTGCTGCTCATGGCGGGCACGTGCATCCCTCTCATCCCTCTCTGGATGCCCCTCATCCTGCACCGACCCACGTGTGTCTGCAGGGCAGTTGTGGGGGTTTAACTGCTGGCGGCAGTGGCTGAGAGGGCTTGGGAACCTTATTGATTTCCAAAAGGGAGGTCCTATGGAGTTGGGGAGTAGCAGAACACCATACAGTCTAAAGAAGAAAAGTGCCCAGCTGGTGTCACCTAGCCCCTGGTTGTGTTACCTTATGAAACGTCAGGCAGTCCTTGTTTTCAGCCTTATCCCTGCTCCTCAGGTCAACGCTGTAGAGTGCTCTGCCGAGGGGTTGTGGCAGGGGCAGGTGCTTGATGACTTGCACGGAGCTGGCTGGGAAAACACCGCTGATCCCGTTGACCTCCCCCAAATACCAGTTCTCATCCAGCTGTCGGAGCAGCATGATGATGTCCCCCTTATTGAACCTCAGCTCCCCGGGGTTGTGCCCTCGGTAGGTGTACAGAGCCTTGGCTCGTGGGACCTGTGGGACAAGAAACAGCCCTTGCAGTTCATCCATGACAGTAATGCTTAATATAAACAGAATGCCCCAAAAGCATTTGTAATTACTGGGAAAAATTTAGAGGTCTAAGGCTTAAGCATGCATTTATTGGGATTAACTACCCACATCCTTTCTTGATGCCTTTTTCTAATGAAGATGAGCTCCCAAATACTTATGCTAAATTTGTATCAAGATGAAAAGCAGGCTGAACTTGTTAAGAATATTAAGAAACAATAAATTCCTTAAGCTAGTCTTCTCATGGGATCTTATGGCCTGCTATACAGTCTCCTCTAATACAATGTCTATTTTAATGAACCCAGGTATTTCTATTTCAGAATGACCGGAGGTTGCAGCCGTTGTCCAGCTGACCTGGTGGCTGTCACCTGCAGTGGCCAACAGTGCACATCTGGGAGAACACAACAAGAGCAAGGTGAGCACAGGTTACTGCTCTCCTGTGGTTATCTCCCTGCTTTAACACTGTGTGACCATGATTTTATTTCAGTCTTTAATCTGGCTTACAGGAGGAGAGGCTTCTTAATGTTATTGTTGTTGCAGTATAGTATGAGAAAGAAGAGATATACCAAATCCAGAAGAGATGAGGGAACTTTACCATCCTGACTCTCATCAAAATGAAACTGCAAAGTTCACTTAAAATAACCGCTTTGCTGACCCTTATCTATATTAGAAAACTCAATCTGATACACAATGCAATAGATCATTTAGATCTGAATAAACCCAGAGCCATCCCTGGCCTTGGTGCTGTGAACCCACGCGGTACAACTTGAGGGCAGCCTGAGGGGTGTTTTTCTTGGGAGGAGTGCAGACACGCTGATGTTTTCTGCGCTCTCTGTAGCTGTTCTAGGCATGCATTTGGGGGGTCCCGTACACTGGAAATCAGCAATGCTGAAAGGCTCCATCTTTACATCCTTGTCTTAAAGACAAGATGAAGATACCTTCAGCACATTTGTTGGACTAGAGTACTGTGTCCCACACAAGTGCATCCCAGAACAAATAAGCAACCTGTGTTTGTCCATATTTATTGCCATTTGCAACATGACCGCTGTATGTGAAATGTAAAACGCTGAGTGTTAAGCTCTGTCTTTTGGCTGGAAATGAATGCTGCTCCTTTAACTTCTGGTCAGCCCTGAAGTGGTCAGGCAGTTGAACCAAATGATCATTGCAGATCCCTCCCAACTGAAATTATCCTCTTCTTCTCTTCCCCTTCTCTTCCCCTTCTCTTCCCCTTCTCTTCCCCTTCTCTTCCCCTTCTCTTCCCCTTCTCTTCCCCTTCTCTTCCCCTTCTCTTCCCCTTCTCTTCCCCTTCTCTTCCCCTTCTCTTCCCCTTCTCTTCCCCTTCTCTTCCCCTTCTCTTCCCCTTCTCTTCCCCTTCTCTTCCCCTTCTCTTCCCCTTCTCTTCCCCTTCTCTTCCCCTTCTCTTCCCCTTCTCTTCCCCTTCTCTTCCCCTTCTCTTCCCCTTCTCTTCCCCTTCTCTTCCCCTTCTCTTCCCCTTCTCTTCCCCTTCTCTTCCCCTTCTCTTCCCGTTCTCTTCCCC
>NW_009258542.1:310597-314890 GCF_000687185.1 Egretta garzetta
TCAGGCAGTTGAGCCAAATGATCATTGCAGATCCCTCCCAACTGAAATTATCCTCTTCTTCTCTTCCCCTTCTCTTCCCCTTCTCTTCCCCTTCTCTTCCCTGCATTTGAATGCCGTGAGAAGGTGTGCTACCTTCACAAGCCTGGCTGCCAGCAGACCCCTTGTCCTATCATCTCTGCGGACAAGTTAGAAATAAATGTTGTAAGAACAAATATCCTCGTGTGTGTTTGTGAGCCTTGATCACTTAATGATGCTGTTCTAGCCCAGGCTCTTCTAGTACACAGCATTTCCATCCTGTACCGGGTGGTTGGTTCATCCAGTCTCACATCCAACTGGAAACAGTGACCAACGCGAAGTGCTTGGCTCTGCTGCAACAGTGTGCCTCTGGGAGAGATTTCATCTTTGCTTAAGGCAAACAGTGATTGGTTTTGGCATGAACTAAGACGGCCATATATATATATATTCTGAATTATTATCTGACTGTTAGAGCTGAAGATATTGCTCTTCCCTTCAATTGTACCAGATTCTTGGCTTCAATGATATCTTGCATTGTGGTTCATTTTCTGCAGTCCCTTTTGATTAACTGTTCTGCTGGTTCTGGCTGTGGGAGCTTCACTGCAATTGGTAGGAATCTGAAAATAAGGAACAGATATGGATCTGGTTTCTGCCTGCTTTCCAAGACATGGCAGTGTGTCCTTTAAAGGATTCCTCGGACCCAGAGGGGAATCTCTGAATTTGTGAGAGGAAAGTCATTTAAGGGTCCTGCCTGTCCCTCATGTGCTGGTAGATGACTTGATGATCTTAAAGGTCTTTTCCAACCTAAACTATTTTATGATTCAATGAGAGAAAAACCCCAACCTGGGCACTTCCAATGGAGGCAGCCACAGCTCTGCACCTCTGCAGCATGGGAGTCTGTGCCCTCCCGTAGGCTGCCTGTCCTCACCCGCAGTGCGGTCTCCCAGACACAACACAGCCCTCAATTTTAAGGGGGAAAAAAACCCCCTTTGAGCTCCTTTTCTATCCTCCTAGCTGGCAGCACAGCTTCATGAGAAAAGGGGAAGCCAGGATTCCAGGATTGTCCCAGCTCTAGAGCCTTGATCAGTTTTAAGCAGAGATGCTGGTGCCCGGGACTGCCAGGGACAAGAAGCTTTTCAGCTGCTTCTGTTCCAGTCTCTGCAGATTTACATTGTCCTTCTCTGCTTTTTAGGATTTGTAATGTCATGTGTGGGAACTGCAGAACCCATGTGTGGCTGGCAGAGGACCTCCATCCATGACCGAGTGACCTAACAACCCTAACTCCATCCACAGCCAAGTGCTTCAAACCCAGCATGTCTTCAGCTCTGCTCCGCTGACCGAGATGCCTGGACCATCACTGGGAGCAGGGTCCCATCCCATGGAATCTCAGCTGCCCAGGTACGAAGGAAAGCATGCTGGTGGGGCAACAGGATTTAGGACTGCTGGCTCTGCATCTCTTGTCAACAAAATGTGGATTTTTGTTTGTTGGCTGCCAAGTGCTGTGGCCTCATGAGTAGGACCCTGCGTTGCAGTTTTTCCAAGCCACAGTCAACAAACTTCCAACCTTGTGGGAGATGGCACTTTTGTACCAGTGACCCATTCAGGCTTTTCCTGCTTTTTTCTGTGGAAGGAGATAAAACTATGTCCCCAGGTCAACCCATCCCAGTGCCTAGGGCTCAGGCAGGATTTCCGCAGAGTTCACCCACCATCAGCCACTTTTGGGAGGTCAGGAAGGTGGAAGAGAGAAACTTGACGTTAGTTTCCTGAAGTGTGGAAAAGATCAAAATTTTCACGGAAATTATTTAGGTTTTTGGAAGAGAACATCTTGCAGCCTTCCCAAACACTGATGCTTGGTAGGAAAAAGGAACCAAGAAGATCAAAATTTGATGTACTGTGTTTACTTCAAAGCATTCGAAACAGGAAGCAATTAGTTTAGTGTTTAGTTCTAATTAACTCATTTTGCCTGTTAATTTGTGCTAACACTAAACACATGCACTTGGCGTAGCGACACTGAAAGTCACTAAGAAAAAAAGAAAATGATGAAAGTGAGACTCAGGCCAGCTTTGCTCTCCGTCAGTCCCCTGAGCTCATATGGGAAACGGGGACCGTGCCAGCGCCAGGACCACAGAAAGCCTCACGGCGAACGCATGCCTGGACACACGCACTTTCTCATGCAGCAAAACCGAGTGTGGGAATAGAGGATTACGGGAGGGCCGGTCCCTCCTCAGAAAGACTGAGTGGCAGACTCTCAGGTGTTAACCAAGACAAAGAGACTTTGATTGCCCCAGGAGTGACCAGAAAACAAACAGGACTCATGCAAACTGCGAAAACAGGGCTTGTAAAGGAGGAGCACGAACATATGGGGATGATGAGAGAATGGTTGCACAGCAAAATAAAGCAAAACATAAAAGGCATCAAGAACGAGTTATGGAAATATATTACAAATAAGAGAAACTCTGAAGTAAAATGCATGCTTATTACTAACTGGGAAAATTGAACAAGCAACGGGGTGCTGAGAGTCTGAAATATTCATTCTTCAGCAAGAAAAAGGATGAGACAGGAGGGCAGGCTGGAATAAATGACTGAAAACTAGGTAGGATGGGCATGTTTGTAAGATTAGGGCTGGCTGAAACTCGCCCGTGGAGCTTGGATGGATGGGCTGTTTCTTCCTCTAACCATGGTCACAACCTTCGTTTCTTCACCTCCTCCTTAACCCCGTCCTCCCACTTCCATGCCCTTTCAAATCTTGCAGCCCATTCTGTTTTGGAGTTTTCCTCTAAGCCTGGTTTTCTTTCCCATTTCTGTTTCCTGGAGCTTGCAGTCAACATTGACATAATCTCACCCCTCACTTTATAGAGCAGAGCACTTGCATTCGCTCGTTGAAATTTGTTGCAAGACTTTTGTGGATCCAAGTGAATAACAGTTAATGCTTACATGCTTCTTCAGCATCCAAAAAATATTCATAATTTTGGTCTTTTGGAGCTTGCTAGTAATTTTGAACACCCAGAAGGTAACATTGGTGTATTCCTTCATGGATGTTTTGTCATGGAATTATTATACTGGGGGTGGGGAACGGGGGAAGCTGGGAGCCTCCAGCCCGGGTGCAGGCTCCGGGTCAGCAGAGGGCAGAGGAGCCCCATGCCTCCCTCCTGCCCTGGGAAGGGACGAGGGCAAGGCGAGCGGTCCTTGTTTTCCTCAAGCCTCAATTAAAACTGCCCCAGAATTAAGTGCTTCAAAGGGACGGGTGGTGTTACGAAGAGTCATTGGACTGGATGCGCACTTCTGGTTGCATAACGAGGCAAAAGGATAATTTCGCCGGGCTGTTTCTTCACTTGATGACCGACATTTTCAAAATATGTTCTTTGTAGCTGCCCAAATATTTTTTTTCTAACATTTACTGTTTCTGCACTTGATGACCGACATTTTCAAATTATGTTGTAGCTGCCCAAATATTTTTTTTCTAACATTTTAATACTCTGTTAACAGAAAAAAAAATTAATGTAATTTTAAAAAAAGGGAAGGATTGAAAAAAGCCATAGCAATGCAAAAGCATTTTGTTTTGGAACCAAATGAAATTAACTTGAAATTAAGTCTTCCTAGATCTTCACTTCATCCAAAAAAAATCATTCAATTCAAATAATTTTTTAAGGTCCAAGTCAGTTTTTTCCAAGGTCTGTCTTTGCTTTTTTTTTTAAAAATTTTGTTTGTCTGTTCAGATACTGAGCCAAAAATATCCCATTGATTTCTCAACTTTATTTAGGACATAAAATAAGCCTTTATCTACCCACACAGAGCAATCAGTGTGGTTTTTACTGTACAGGGCCCTTTCCTGCTTCGCAGGCCTTCCACAAAATAAACCTTCAAGCTGAAGTTTTCAGAAAGACATAGGTCAGGATCACCGTTTTTTAACGTGTTCATAAGATGTAGGAAAGGCAAAGAAAAGCAACTAAACCACCCTGCAGAAAACCACCCCGCTGAGGCTGGGGGAACCCGGCAGAAACCCTCTATGGGCAGCTGATCTCATCGCTTATCGTTCCTCCAGGTGCTAAAACACGGGCAGCTGCGGGCATATCTCAAATCTGATTTCTTTCTCAGGCTCTGGCTGGTTTCTGTCTGCTCTTGGATGCACTAGGTCCTCTGCAAGGCATCTGTTTTGCTTTATTTAAAGTAGGTTAATTGCAATGGCAGAAACTGGGGTGCTAATTAAACCCGGCGATAAAGACAAGGTGTGCCTGGAGGTAGCTGGCTCGGGGCTGAGGGAGAGGCTTTTCGCTGCTG
>NW_009258542.1:314929-328367 GCF_000687185.1 Egretta garzetta
GAATGGAAAGGTGAAGTTTCCCCACTGGTTTTACCTGGTGGTGTGCAGAGTTCCCGAGCCAGAGCCAGTCTTCTGCTATTTTGTTTGACTTGATGGATTTTTCTCCCCTTACTATGTCCAGTTGCTTTTTGTTAATCCAAGGCAGCATTTTAGTTTAGTGGGGTGGTAGCGGCAGCAAAATGTTCAGCCAAATATTGTAAATATTGGCACACTCCCTAGCTGCAGGGTTCAGCGTTTATCTTGAAATTCAGTTGGGGAAACACTACGAGAAGCTCTGTGGAAAAACTCAACTACAGGTTGTTGAAAATTTGTGTAGAATAGAGGCAGCAACTACAAAGAAGGAACACCACTGCTGAATGGAAAAGGCTTTTTTCCTGGAATGCTGCGCAATGCTGCAGCTACAGTAGTCGTGCTAAATTAAATAAATGAGAGAGGTGAGCCTTTCATGTTCTCAGACATGAAAGCCTCTGAAATCAGTGAGAAGCTGAGTAGAAGAAGGAACACCGTAGTACATTGAATTGCTCGCTGACATTTTTCAGGCTATTGGAGAGAGACCAGCAGGATGCTTTGCCAAAACCTTTGGGCTGGGGGCAGTCAGAGCTCGTGAGCCCAAAGCCCTGTGGGTTTCGGTGCTGAGGAAACGCTGCTTTGCTGCCTGCTGTGCTTTTGACTGCTGCGGAGCGCGCTGCCCCTCCCGGAGAAGCCTTTCCCCTCTCTCTCCGCTTTGCGGGTGGTTATAACTTCTTTCAGTGCTGCTTCATTTTTTTTTCTGATTTCCTCCCCCCCCCCATTTTCTTCTCTGTCATCCCTGAGTGAGCCACGACCCTGCTATTGCCATATGCCCAGCAGGTATGCCAGGCTCTCCGAGTGGCTGGAGACCCAAGGTGCCCGCCTTGCTGCGGGGCTGCCGGGAGAGCCCAGGTGAGAAAAGGCAGCGGGTAAAGTCTGGGGTGTGGAGTCAGAAACTCCCTCTAGCATCAGTGCAATATGGTGCGCCGTCTCCGGGCGAGATACTTTGCTCTCCTTGGCTGGTCTGCCAGCAGGGATGGTCCTGGCAGATGCACCTCAACGCCTTGTCCCCATTCCTAGTGGATATGAGGCCAATAGGGGAGAAAAGATTTTTTTTTTTTTTTTTTTTTAAAAACTATTTTTGGTATTTGGCATCAGCTGTACTAGGGCAGCCATCCAATACATCTGAGCCTCCCTCTGTACAAAACAATGAAGCAAATTAAAAATGTGTATGTGTGTGAGGAAGCAATTCAAAGCATCTCTTCATAGCTGGGAGAAATGCGCACTATAATTATCTTAAATGAGCTAGTTATAACTTCCTCATTATTGGCAGTCGATTAATATAAGACCACACACTCATAGCACTGGTATTTGAAAAAAAACCCCAACCAACCCAACAACAAGTGTGTGAGGCTGGCTGGAGGGGGGGGGTCATCAGGGAGAGACATTCAAAGTTGTCAAGAAAGGAGGAAAGCCAAGCCAGGGAGCGCAGCGAAGAGGAGAGATTTCTGACAGAGGCTGTGAACACCCATAGACCTTGTCCCAGGCAACTCCACGTAAAACCACCCTGCGGAGCAGCACGGCCCCGCGGTGACGCCGTCTGTGCAGGAGCAGAGCCGCTGCCTGTGACACCCCGGGGTGAGCGTGAGGACGAGGCCATGAACGTCCCTGCACTGGGGACTCGTTCACTCCCTCACACACTTCGAAGCAAGGCTCACTGCAAACGACTTCAGTGGGACACAGCTAACGATGTCAGATGGGATCCTCCTGTTTCCCAGATGCTCCGACCTTCACCAACGTCCACGACTGCGTAGATGAACATGTGGGATGAGTGACAACTAAATCCTTGGAATAGCTTATTGCTGTTGATGTCCAGGGGTGCTTCCTTCCGATTTACTGCGTGCCAAAGGGAGGACAGCAGAAGCTGTTTTGGCAGGAGCGAGCCCCAGGAGCGCTGCCTGCTGTGGGCGTCCCTGTCCCTGCACCGCTGCCCAACAGCAGCATTGGACCTGGCCCCCCTAAACCTCAGCGAGCACCCTGCTGACTCCAATGGCAGGGGCAGACCTGTGGGGCTGAGGAGGCTGCTGGCAGATGGATCAGGGAATGGCCTCAGACGGGCTTGGACCTGCACCCACGTGGTTTCCCAGCGCTGATTTTCATAACTCCGCAAAGGGAATGCCCTGGAGTTGCTCTTCACTGCGCCTCATCCCTTGAAGGCAGACAGCCACCCCAAGCATGCGGCCTCCTCTGGCACTGGCTGAATGTCTTTGCAGTAAATACCAAGGGCCTGATCCTGATCTCGGTTTCATGGGTGTTGCCCCACGTGCAGGAGGCAGTCGCTCCCCAGGACCTTGTCCAGGACAACTGGCTCAGGTGCAGGGTGTCTGGGGAGCCCTGGCCCCCCAACCTGGAGCGGCAGCAGCATTGCCAGGGCTGTCCTACCCTAGAAGACGCTGTCTGACTGGGAACAGACCCAAGACACTGCGAAGGAGCTGTGACAAGCCAGGCCAGCCCCAGCTCCGTCACCTGCAAAGTCTGAGGGGATGGAGATGGTGCTGAGGGGAGCTGTGGTCACCCTCAGTGCGTGGTCTGCAGGACCCACATGGGAAGCAGTGCCGCCCCCTGCTCCACACGAGCTCTGCCTTCTGCTCCCGCCCCCGGGCACTGCACTGGTTGTGCAGCAGAGCTAAATATCCGTGCTGTGCAGAGGCAGCCATATTCCTGTAGATACACGATTTTTGTAACACCTAACAGCCTCCTTGAGAGGAAACATTTATTTCTAGGATAGTGCCAGGAAGAAGAAAAATCCAGTCCTGGATGTCTTCCAGTTTGATTTTTCTCCCACTAGGTACTGTGGGTTCAGTTTGCAAGTGTTTTTTGATTATTTTTTTATTTTGGAGATGGTTGGAGGGGACTGGCATGCAGGTGTGCTGCATGGGGCGGCATCAGGGGTGCTGGAGCCAGGATTTGCCAGGACTTGCTCTTCAGGGAAACATGTCTCTGCACCTGGGTAGCAGGAATCCAAGTACAGCCTAATTATTAAACTACACTGAGGTGCTCGAAAGAACCTCCCACCCAGAAAGCTGCCACTGGGGGGCAAAGAAAGGTCAATACCAAAGGATGGAGGAAGCTCTTCCTACCAACCCTACCCCCCTTTCTTTAAAGAACTGCATGGTGTGAAGAGGCGGTATGCAATAGGTGAGGGCACATTTCATTGCCTAAGATCCACAGGGGAACACTGGAGGAGGACCAGGGTGGCTGAAGAAATGCTTGAGTATCTTTGCTCTCGACAGTGGCCCAGGGTGACTTGTCGGTCTCTGCACAGAGATGCCTGCATCTTCAGTGCAGGGACCATCCACAGCACACATGGAAATACACAGCGCACATGGAAATACACAGACTATCTGATGTCTTTAGGAAATGAAAAGCTTGTGTCCTGACCCCACTGTGCAGACGGGGAGGGTGGCGAGGACGTGGCTGCCAGCGGTCTCCATTCTGAGGAACGGTACGTGATACTGGAGGCTGCTGCTGGGCCTGGTGTTGTACAAATGCAGCAGTGATTCCTGCCCTGGAGAGCGGGCGATCTGAAGAGACACCACACAGATGAAGGGTAGGCGGTGGTGGAAATACTACCCCCAATTTACCTGTGGAGTTTTAGTACCAGCAGGGAATGTGAATGGCTCGCCCAGAGGTAGACAGTGACTCCAGGACAGATCTGAGAGTATGACCTTGGCCATGCTCCTGATGAGCAGTGATTCACACACCGTGAATGGAGAGCTGGTTATTATCTACACACTGACGCCAAAGGACACGCTGGCTTTTCATAGAGAGACATAATCAATAACAACTGCCGTCCATTTTCATTACTAACTTTCTGCAAGCCGCCTTCAGCATCCTGCCACCCACTGCCCGCATTTCGATGGGATGAATGAGCCCCTCGTCGTCTCCTTTGTGTGCTCAGCTAACGCAGTTTCAGGGCTCTTTAGGATCCAGTTGGATGAAAAGAGCTATTTGAATGTAAATTAATTGCCATTACAATTCTGTTTTTCTGCTTTTCGGCAGAGGAGATAACTTCAGCCTTGTCACAGAGAACAAAACTATCAAAAGTGAACTTGTCATTTCAATCTCTTCATATAATTATATTCTGAGGATACAGACAGTTGGGTGGTTTCTGCATTATTTCTCCCCTGAGGAGGATTGCTCCCATCTTCCGAGCACAAGAAGACTGTGTGCACCAGGGAGAACAAAGTCAGTCCCCTCCTGCTCGCATTGTCGGTACTGGAGCTCACCAGATCTGCCCGATCCCCTCTTGGGTTTGCTGGGACGCAAGGCCAGCGCTGGTTGTGGCTAAAGCTGGTGGCCACCCTGCACCAGGCCTTCACGGGGGAAGCTGGAGATGTAAACTGTATGGATTTAGCTAGGTATGGAAAACATTGTCTTAAGTTACAGGTGTAAGTGGGTGTGATTTGCAGATTGAAGATATGAAAAGCAACCAAAGGAGTCCGCAGAAGCAGGTATTAGAGCCTGTTGCTGAGGCTGCTGGGTCTGGCTTCTGTGCTGTTACGTCTGTGCATCCATGGCTGCTGGTGAGGGGATGGCAGTGGTGAGCGGGAGCACTCACGCCATCTGCTAACTAACACCCCTTTGATCTGCCACCGCATCGAGGCTTGCGTCACTTCTGAACTTTGCCTGTTGTCAGTCTGGCTTTGTAATGCAGAGGTGAAATGGAAAATAGGGAAAATGATTAAAGAAAATACAGAGCAGCTTTTATTGTGGAGAGGCTGAGCGGATGCTGCACCAGGGACGGCTGAGGCACCGCCAGAGGTGCCCAGCCCCGAGGGGAGTGCCCGGCTGCCTGTCAGTCCCCGTGGCTCTGGAGGAGGACAGTGATGGATCAGGCTTTACTTTGCCTGTGTGAAACCACAACAGAGATTTAGGTGGGCAGGAGGAGTGCCAAGGCGGATGCGAGGCAGGAGTTGGACCTGAGTGTGGCTTTGCTCCTTGCTGCGGGCAGAGTTTGGGCACGGGCAGAGTTTGGGCACGGGCAGAGCAGGGACGGGCCCAAAAAACCGTTCTGTGAGAGGAAAGAGGCTGGCAGCGGCTGGTGCGGGGCACAGCAGGGTAACGCCGGGGACCAGCGTGTTCGAGCTGCAGTATCTGCACGAAACCTTTTTATGCCTCTTCCACTCATGGCTGCTGCTATCAGACGTTTTTGTCTCTGCTGCAGTCAGCAATCTCGGGCAGTGGTTAAGTTGTGTGTCATGGTTTTAAGCCGCACAGAAAACAAACTGTGTCAGCCCTCGGCATGCCCGGTCATGATGCTCTGCCTCAGCACCGCAGTTCTCAGAAGTGGCTGTTTACCGTGCAGGGAGGAAACCTGCGTCCCGTTCCCTCCTCCGGCTGCTCCCGAGCCCTCTCCCTGCTGACTGGGTGCCCTCCCTCTGCTGGGAAAGGGAGCGTGCCGGCGCCGCCCGTCACCCGCCGCTGCCGGTAGGCACGAGGGGACGGGTGCTCTGCAGGCCAGGACGGCGCTGGCGGCGGGAGGGAGGCGAGGGATGGCACTGGCCACCCCAGCAGGCAGCAGGCCTGCAGAAGGCGATGTCTGCGCTGTGCCCCCTTTCAAAGGGCCCTGCGCCTTCTGAGTGCCCAACAGCCCAGGATTTAGTTTCCATGTAATTCCAGGGAAGTTCTTAATTAGTGATGGTACATCTCTCCATTAGCTTGCCACCTCTGCTTGGCCGCCATTTTGATGGTTAATGACTGTCACAAAGTGATGGCCACCAGCTGGGCCTTGCCTCAGCGGCAGGCCAAGACTGGGGCGGTCACTGTCGGCCTGGCCTTGGGTGTCCTCACCTTGCCCAGACCTGGGGCTGGAGAAAGAAACCGCTCTCCCTGTTCTATATTTCTATTTCCTAGGGGAGATCGACCAACTCTGTAGCCCCATTACACAAGACGCAGGCTGATGCAGTTTCCCAACAGGCGAGGCTTGCTCTTTCCTCCCTAAAAAGGCAGTAAGAAATTCTGGGCCCATCAATTGATCAAGGCCCAAAGGAAACCCTTTTAAAGGGGTTGGATTTGCCAAAGGATGCGTCTGACTGTTAAAAACTGCCTCCTAAATTGTGTCCTCTGTCCTGGCATCAAAATGAAATGGAGGTTCCCCACATCAGGGTAAACTCAAATATCCAATTACAAACTCATAAGGAACAGTTTTTCTTAAAAAAAGAAGTTGTGTTTCTTTATTCATTTGTACAGTGCCTTGCGCAGTGGAGTCCTGATGCTAAATGGAGTTTGAATGCCTGGAAATTAGTAACAGCAGAACAAAGTCCAGCATTTAAGAGCAAGCACCACAATTTTCCTTGTGAGAAGGGCAGAGAAGAAGTAAAGGACAGTAGGAGGAGGTTTAGCTGGCAGCACTGAATGGGTCTTCTCCCTGCCCAGATCCAGCCTCTCCTCTCTCAGGATGTTTTTTAACTCCAGCCCTGGCACACTGGTGGAGCTGCATGTGAGCATGCCGCCTCCTCTCCCCTCCAGAGGGGAAAATTCCAAGCTCAGGCCAATGACCAACTCTGTGGACCTGGGAATGGTGGCCAGCCACCAGCAGGGAAACTCTGCAAGAAGAGGAAGACTCTCAGACTTTCAGCCTCCTCGCTGACCACGACACTTAACGGGTGAACACGCACGCTGAGAAACCCTGCTGTTCTATTCCTGACTTGCCATCTGAGCCTGACTCATTGCCTTGGTAACAAATTAAAACACTTTTATGTGTTTGCAGCTTGGTACCTTATTTTGTAAAACCAGGGAAACTGGCTCCCAATGTTGGCCGTGGAGGTCCTGTGGCTTTCCCCCACCCCGCAGTATTGCCCAGGAGCAGCCCCGTGCCCCATCTCAGGCAGTGATGTATGGCTGGGGGAGTCACTGGCAACAGGAGCCAGCATCGGTGCGACCCGCAGGGACACAGCTGGGAGCCCCTCTGTGGCAAAAGAACAGTAACGATCGCTGCGTGTTTTCCAGGCACCAATAACGGGGTCAGCTGGGAATTGCCATGCCCGCTGCCATTTGCCGTGTGCTCTAGCGAGGAGCCTTGCTCATCCTTCAAAAGCGCAGAGACGAGTTTGCTGGTAACTGAAACCAACCTGAACAGTCGGAAGACGATCACGCACCCACCCCAGCCCTCTGCAAAGCTGCCCATCACGCCGTCCTGTCCTGGCTTGAGTACGACAGGGCTGCCTTGCACTTACAGTACAACTGTAAGGTGTTTCATGCTTCATCCCATCAAACCGGTATTTTCTTCTTAAGCTTTCCATAGGGAACCTGACATATCCCTCATTCCCTGACTCCAAGGCTGTGGTTCTGCCTTACGCCCCTCACCAACAGAAGCAAATGCTTGGCTCGGTCTCCTGGTGCGTGTAACACCAACTTGTCCTCATGGCTGCAGCAACACTTCCAGCTACTGCAAACCTTCCTACTTCTCCGCTCTTGAACCTGTTGTAGTTGCATGCACAGCTTTTGGGTTGTGTATTGTCAGGCAATCTATATCGAGGTGACTTCGCTCTCTCTTTGCAGTAGATAAAAGCTCTAAAACTACATGCAAAGGAGAAAAAAAGCATCCGATGGTAACCTGTACAAGGTGCGAGCCAGCGGTGTGGAACCAATTCCTTGGGTCATGCCCGGTGCTTTTTTAGAATGACACAAACCCTGATGGGATGTGGCTGTGGAGGAGAATTGGGGCAAGCCCTTTCTCCCGGAAGGTTATGAGGCCACGCAGAGGTTTTTGCCAAATAAAGAGGCTCCATTTCCAGCTGAGGGACCCTGTGGCACAAGAAGCCACCAGCCACAGCATCTGCTGGGGGAGATGGTGCTCCCCCTCTGCAGCAGAAAAGGAGCCAGCACCACCTCCTAAGGCAGAACCAATATGCCTGTGCAAAGTCCTTGGGTTTCTAATGTCTGTTCAGCTCTAGTCCAGCCCAAGGCTGATATGACTCGCGTTATGAGGTCATTACTGTGACTGCACAGGAACTGCTGGGGTTTGGGGGGGTGGGGAGGGTGGTTTGCATAGTGAGTGGGTCAGAAAACGTGTTTGCCTCCGCTGGGTGCAAACACGAAGGTTGCTTTGAATAAGGTTTCAAAAAGATCCAGCGTTCCAAGTCCTGTCTGTCAAATTCAGAAAGGAGCTGGAGATGTTTCTGGAGGAGAAGAAAATACCAAGACGCAGGCACTATATATAGACGTCCCTGTGAAGGTGGCGACGTTGGAGTGCGGTGTATTTTTATCCCAATAGAGGTGTTATCTGTCTATCTCCCATGAAATGCTGGAGGGGGGTGTTACAGCACTCAGTTCATGCAAAGAGAAAATAGCCGAAGTCACAGTTAAATTTGTGTGGTCTGTGTTTTCCAAAGGCAAGCTGTCATACTCGGAATTTTTCTCCTCTGGCTTACTGCCCTGTATTTGTTGCATGACAAAGTTCATCATCCAAGTAGCTGTTTAGTGGCCTGGATGGATTTTTGCCATGTGTAGGGTACAGTTTAGGTCTGCTCCTCATCAGAGAAGCACGGGAGTTTTGTGTATACCTCAGCACACACCATCTTTCTGTTCTCTCACCAGTGGCAAAGCCACGGTTAGCTTACATTGGGGCTGAAGCCAGATAAGAAGGATGCTTCAGCACAAGACATAACCACATCTGGCACATGCCAGGGGCGGTTCCTAAGAGTTCAAAGGCTTCAGTGTAGATTAGTTACGCATTCACCTCCTAGCAAATCCTTTTATTCTTAAATTCCAGACAGTTTATTATGTGGAGATCCTGAAAATCCAAAGACTTGTCCTCTCTGCATAGATGGTAAAGATCTTAAAACCTGGCCAGATGTCCCGGGAGCAGTTACCGGGCAGTGCCGGTGGCCTCTGTGCAGCACTGCCCGAGCGGCTGCTCCCACGGCGGCTGCTCCTCGGGGCCTGGCTGGTCCCTGCACAGGCACAGCCTGGGTATCGATAAGGCACGTATGTGCCTGTGTGCCCAAACCCAGAACGTGCCCACGCCACATTAGTACGTAGGAAGTGGCTTCAGAAGTGATTTAAATGCTAGCAAATAAGAAATAGTTTGGGATGGGCTGTAACTAGAATATTCCTTTTTTTTTTTAAGGACTGTCTCTGTGAAATTCCTGACTGCAAACTGAGTATTGTATTACTGCTAATTCAGCAGCCCTGCTGGGGCCCGCTCGCACTTCCCTCTTGGAATGATACGAGCCCTTGGCTGGCTTGCTGAAGAGGGGATTTATTTTACTTTTTTGGCTTCGTGGATGCTTATGAGGATGAAGAGCAAAAAGCTGGCAGGGAAACATCTCTGCTGAGAAGAGAAACTTTGATCAAACTTGTGATTTTCTCAGCTCCATGGAGTAAAGGAAGTTTATTTATAGAACAGCTTTTTTTGGTAAAAACAAAACACGTCCTGCATCTTGCTTTTGATGATGTATCTGGCTGCAGTGCAGCACGGTGCACGTTAATTTTATTTGCTTTGTAGCATGAAGTGGTGTAGAGTATTAGCGGTAATTAGCAGTCTGTGCAGATTGGGGCAGTCTTTCTTTGGAGAGCACACGACCTGCCACTGCTGTTGCAAATGAATACTGCATTTAAGAGTACCCAGAATACTGCATTTAAGAGTACCCAGGAAGGCGATGGTGGTGGGATTAACTGTGGTGGAGCAGGACTGCACGATACATGTTCTCACGGTGATTCTTGACAACCAGCATCTGCTCTGAGGTTCAAATCATTTGGAGCCCTGGATACCCTGAAACTCAAGCACTCCATGGTGTAGGGAGGCAAGAAGTCATCCTTATTCCTACTGCCTTGTTTCTCTGCACCGCATGGGCACTTCCAAATGAGTCCTTGCTACTGCCAGGTGAAGAGCTGCTGTTACCAGATGCCAGTTCAGGGGAGGGTCCATACGCATCAACATCCCACTACAGCAGCTAAAGTAACATGTGGTCCCATCTGCAGGTATTTAAAACCACCAAAACCAAAACGTGACTAATACGTTGCAGCCTTCACCTCGCAGCAGAGGATTCCAAAGGGTTTTATAATTAATTAACTCATTAAGTCTAAGAGCATTTCAGTGTAACGTGTTTTATACCCTTCACCAGGGAGGCATAGGGAGTCAGAGGGCTATCTCAGTGCTGCGCCCCAGCGCTGCGGGGAGCCGGTCCACAGCCACGGCCCTCTCGCTCACGACTTCTGCTGATTCCCAGGCGTTTGGTCTTAAAACGCTTTGGGGAGCTGCAAACTGGTGGCTGCTGCCATTGTATAATATCAACAAGTTCCCACCTGTCCTGAGAACTAGTAAAAGAAATGTGAAACGGGTGAGAGAGAAGAAAAACAGAGGAGCGTATTTGTGCTTTTTTAGCGGGGGCTGAGGGAGTCCAGTTGGAGAAACGACAAACCTTCTCTTTTTCCACTGAAATGCTGCCCATAGTGACAGTGGCTGAAAAGTGTCACTGTCTGATGGTTTGTAGCTTGGACAAACGGCATCAGCAACTCTCTGCAGCTCCCCTGGAGAGCTGGTTCACAGTGAGGGGCCTCGCTGGCCGTGGCTCTGCTGCCAGCAGGAGTGGGCAGCCCTGACGCGGAGCAGGGTCACCCATGGCAGAGGCTGCCGAGCCCCACGGGTGGCTGGCAGAGGGGACCGCGCTTGTCCCTGCCTCGCTCTGCTGTCCCACCCGGCCACCGCTCACTGATGGGCGCTGCAGACGGGAGACGGCTCCCGGGCCGTGCTGCATCACCCACCTGCCCCTACTCCCCCAGCACCACCAAACAGCATCGCTCAGCACCTTTGGGGACCCAGCTACGTTTCGTCTAAGCTGAAGCGTAATTTCTGGCCACAGAGATGCACGCGGGAGAAGCATCTCTGGATGGCCTCTTCCAGGCCAGCTGTCTTGCATCGCCCGCCTGGCCCAGGCGCTGCCTCCGTGCACGGGCTGGCATGCCTGCCTGCCAAGCTGTGGGCCAGGCAGGGCTCCCAGGAAAGGGACTCAATTCCAGGGCCACACTGCTGCACTTCCCAGTGGGAAAACCTGGGAGAGGAGGTCCCGAGAGAGATCGGGCTTTCTGTGTGATCCAACCAAGATGACTTATCAACACCACAGAGATTCCCTGGGATACGCGCACCAGCTTGTACCCACAGGACACAGGGGGTCCCCTACAGCTCCACAGCAATGCCCGCACGCATGTACCTCTGTAGCACGCCAGTGAGAAAACCTGTCCTATGTCTGCCTGGAAGTTTATAGCTCTGCAATCCTGAAAAACGTTCTGAGATTTAACAGCCATTTGAGTCAAGCTTTTGAATGTTGTGAAAAGGTTTGTAGAGATGTTGTAAAGAAGAATAGTTCAGGTGGGAGAAATGAAAATCCAGGAATATAATGCAGGAAAGGTGG
Organism: Egretta garzetta; assembly: GCF_000687185.1. Taxonomy (NCBI): domain Eukaryota; kingdom Metazoa; phylum Chordata; class Aves; order Pelecaniformes; family Ardeidae; genus Egretta; species Egretta garzetta. The sequence continues at coordinate 326,356 of NW_009258542.1, forward strand.
AGCCACAGTCTCTACCCCAAATTTAATCTGAGCCAAGCTCCTTTAACAGCTCTAATATCATCTCCTCATTATTTGAGAAAAGCTTTTGTACTGTTAAAGAAAATGACAGAAACAACTTAGAATTTTAAAATTAACCTAGTAAATCATCCTTAGATAAAGTTAATAAGTTGCGTTTAATGTTTTTCACTAGTCAACCTCAAAGTATTTTGCCAGGGACATAACATCATTACATGCTCTCCTCCCTTTTCAATGGCTGGGGAAACTGAGGTGCAGCAACGGGAAATACCTTTCTCGAAGTCTAACAGTTACAGCTTTGCAATTACTGATTTAATTGCTGTCAGTCAAAAAGCAGTATATGGCCCAAAAGTTGAAGCTCCTGAAATGCCTCCCCCCCACCCCCCAAAGTCCAGAAGCACCTGAAAACTCTGGGGGAAAACAGCTGCCGTGAAGTTTTTGTAAGGAGAAGGGCAAGCTGGTTTTGTTTCAGCGTGAGAGTCAATGCAGTTACTGTTGTGATGAACTCGAAATAGTCAAATACCACAAGGAAATAGCAGACAGATTTGCAAACAAAATGATCTCTCTTACTTCAGACATTTCTGCAATACTGCTAACAGGAAAGTTTCACAGCTTTTGGCACACAAGAATAAAGCTTTCTATGCTGACAGACAGAGTAAAGAATGTGGACCCTCCTTACCCCTTCCATGTGGATCCTGGGATTTGTCGCCAGCCGGTGCTGATGAAGTTGCAACCCCCTGGGGACTCTCCTGATGGAGGCAGGGGAAGACAGGACCCCCGACCTCTGGATTGAGCCAAACCTGGTAATGTTTGGTCCACACCTGACTCCATCCAGGAGGCGAATGAGGAGCAGGTTGGAGGGCAGCTGCTCGATGCTGCAGAGGACGAGGGTCCTGCACTCGGGGCACCTGAGCTCCTTCTGGGATTTCAGGATCCTCTGCAGACAGGGCTTGCAGAAAGTGTGCTGGCAAGGTAGCACCTTTGCTGTGGCGTCGAGCTTTTCAAAGCACACAGGACACTCCAACAGGTCAAGGAGAGCTAAATCATCCATCTTCAGTGCAGAGCTCCGTCACGAGCGGAGCTGGAGCCATCCACATGCCACATCCACCGGGGCGGGCTGAGACGCCTTCCTGCGCCCGCGAGAACCGCACCAAAATCCTGGGCTCAGACAGCTATCCTGCACGGAGGGAGAGGGAGGAGGGAAAAAGAGCAGAACTTGACTGCTGGAGTATGTAATACATCCCACCTACATTGCAAAGCAGTGTCTCACCAGCCAATTTGCAAATGTATACTTTGCGCTCACATCCAAGTTTGAAGTGAGTCACTCATGACTCAGTACAAGCAAGGGGACGACGTTCGGGCTGACGCCAGAGGCAGGAGCCCCAGGTCCTGCTCACTGGGCAGACAGATCCCGTAGTTCGACCGGGGCGAGCTGGCTCCCCTCTGCCGGCTGGGGCAGCGCTGGCTGCAGCAGGACAGGCAAGGCTCAGCCTTACTCACACTGTATGCAAAGTTGTCTCTAATGCTCCCCAGTCTGCGGATCATAACTGACACGGCAGTAAAAAATTTACCAGCTCAGGAGATAAGAGTCCCCGATAAACATCAGACTGGACCTGTTTACGCTCGGCTCCGGCTGAAAGCAGCCGCTTGCTGCACACATCCCTTGCACACCTACACGCCGCCTCGTTTTTCAGCTCGGTCCCAATTAAGCTCGCTCTCTACCCGTTTTGACAGCAGTTCCATAAAAAGTGCTTCAAACACAAACACTCTCCAGAGGTACCTGGCAGAGACACGAGGCGCTCCACAGTGCCATCCTCGCCCGGTTTGGCTGCCTCAGCTCTCTGAAGCAACCCAAGACGATTATTCCTCCCACAGCCTGAAGTCACTCAACCTGTTCAGCTCTCCCGGTGCTGCGCGCTGGTTGAGACTGAAGCGCACACCACGTCGGGATTCAAGTCCGGACTTGCGGCAGCCGCGTGGCCCCGCAGCGCAGACGG
>NW_009258542.1:328425-332834 GCF_000687185.1 Egretta garzetta
TTGACTCAACAGCAACTGCTCCGTGGGACAAGAGGGAAAACCGAAAAGCGTGTGTTTGCTAGCAGGGCTGGGGCTGACTCCCTGCGCGACTTTTGGCGCCGTCACCACAGGCTCCAGCAGCTCCTGGTTGTTCCCGCTCCAGGGCTGGTGGGGCAGTGGGTTCCACACTGGGGTGAGATGGCCACAACTGGGTGCTGAGCATGTCCAGATCCCACCACTGCTTCCCGTGGGAGCGTTCCCATGTGCTGCAGCGCGACCCAAGCCCAACAACAGCAGCGTGGTCCCACCACTGCTCCCCGTGGGAGCGTTCCCATGTGCTTGCAGCGCGACCCAAGCCCAACAACAGCAGCGTGTGGTTTGACATGGGCACCTTCTCACCCCAGTGAGGTACTGGACATGGCACTGGAAAGCCAGGGGGCATTTCATGGTAGCTGTAATTTGCATTCACTTTATCAGCTGAATTCCTATCTTGAGGTCTGCCTTGCTCGCACATACTGATGTGTTGCCTAAGGAGAGCAGTAGATGTAGGCAAGATCCAAGATATTTTTCCTTACAACCCCTGCCATATCTCGGTCGTGTGTTTACAACCTACAAGTCCTATAAATACTAGAGGAGAAGACTGTAAATCTGAAGGAATGATTTCTACTTGCTTCTCTCACAGATAATGCCATCAGACTGCACATACGTCCCTTCCCTTTTCTCAGCAGGACTCATTCAGAAGTGCGGAGTGGAAATGGTTAATGTGTTTTTTCAAAAGTTCTTTCCCCCAGATCATGATTTTGCCAAAACAAAGTTTTTTCTTTTTCTTTTTTCTTCTTTTTTTTAAATGGTGGCCATTTGGCTAAATTAAAATCTTGACAAACATCTCCAGGGTAATGCAAGAAACCAATGACCTCACTCTGTTTCATCTCAAGTTTCCTTTTACTTTGGTATTTCTTTGTAGTCTGTCATATGTTGATTTGTGCTTGGCTGACTGAGTGCACACTTTTTAATGAATGATGTTGCACATAACATCACCTCATCTACCGGCGTTTTTAAAGGCAATGCGTGACATAAACTATATTGAAAACAAAGGTTTAGAAGGTTGTTTTTTCTTTTTTACATATTATTCCCTATTTGTGCTCTGTGATTAACACCCATGTTGTATTTTCATCTGATTAGAAAGGAAGCAGAATTATGAAATATCTTGCAGTGGTCAGGTGGTGGAAATGAAGCTGACCAGCTGGTTTTGTGCACGCTGGTTAATGCTAATCTCCCATCAAATCTGTTTTGTGAGTACTTCTTCAATTTTTCCTAAACTTTAAGGTCAGTCTGCTTTAGCTGTACTATCAAAACAACGGGTGGGACTGGAACTCCCTGGGAGAAGTGTGTGCATTTTGCAGCGTGCAGTTCCCAAAGGATTCCCAAGGGAGGTCAGGAGCTGCTGCCCAAGCACCTGGCTGCTTTGGGTGGGGGGCACCTCAGGCGGGGGGCACCTCGGGAGGGCCCAGGCCAGGGCATCCAGTGGTGCTGAGCACACTCAGGGGGCTGGGGGAATGCGGGGGGTCCGGAGAGCCCCTGGTTGCCAGTCCAAGGCAGTGGTTACTCTCTGGGCAACCTGAGGGGCTGGGTCTTGCCTCTCCTCAGTGAAATGCGTGGTGGTGGGAAGCGTGCCTGCCATGCTGTTCATCCCTTGGGAATGCCACCAGGTGCTAAAGCTCCCGGCAACCTTTCCCCTTGAAGCTGACAGTGATTCCAGCCGCTCTCCTGCCTGCCTTGGAGAGGCAGGGACAGGGGCTTTTTCCAACCAGGAGTTTCTAAATTTCCTGGTACAGCAAAGAGAGGCTCTGATCTTGATTGCAGTCTCTGGGTTCTGCTGCAATATAAAAGCTGATGATGCTAACACTTAGCATTTATATAACACTTTAAATCTTCAAAGCACTTTCCAAATGCTAATTCATCTGTGGAATGCCCCTTGGGCTAAGCATCACCCCCACTTTACATGGAGAAAACCAGGAGAGGAGGCCACACAGCATATCAATGTCCAATTTGGGATCAGGGTGTGAGGCTTTCCTGGTTCTCCACTTGACACGCAGACCATCCCATTTATCTTCATTATCTGCCACTGCCTCTCCCTTGCAATGCGTCTCCTAATTGGGGTTAAAAAATAAAGGCAGAGTTAGAAAGCTGCTAGTCCTTCCCTTTCATTTAAAAAGTCTCTGTTTGATGCTGATGTTGTAATTAACACCAGGCTGGATGCAGCGGGGTGCCTGGTCTGGAGGACACTGCTCCTCGGGCAGCAGGCAGCACTGGAGCTGTAGAGGGCTCCTGCCCTGGCATGGCCACGCGTCGTGGGCGGGATGCCTTGTACCGAAGGGACAGAACCGCTGAAATACTTACTGCTAGAGTCTTTTAATCACAGTGTGTTATCATGAAGCTAGAAACTGGGAAACAACATCGAGAGCAGAAATAGTTGTTCTGCTCTGATGCGCCCATCCTTGCTTTGGTGCCGAGTGGCTGCGCACACCCGTCTCCCCAGCGAGCTGCAGCCTTTGGCTTCTCCACCCTCCAAAGTCGACTCAGAAAAGAGCTCCGATGGATCCCAAACCAAACAGCAAATATGCTGTGTCCCCAGTGTCCCGCGGGAGCCATGCTGTCCAGCGAGCGCTTCTGTGCATCCGGACAACGTCAACACCGGGGACAGGCTGAGCATGTCCAGCCTTGCAGGAACTCGTCCACACGCTCCTCTGAGGAGAAGGCTTGCTGTCACGCTATCGGACACAAACCCTGTTACTCCTGAGAGCACGGAGGGTTTATGGTGGTGTTTCTTGTTGCCGACTCTCGAGGCTTGGCGAGATGTGCCATGGCGAGAAGCGTGAGGTTTGTTTTCTCCAGGCTGTCATGGCAAGTGCCTTGTGAGAGCCTCAGTCTCTCCCACCACCTTGCTCCAAACCTTTCTCTGCTTGGTTTCTTTGGGAGAAAATCAGACAGATCTCTGTGTTTACCTGAGTGGGTGCTGCTCCTCCTCCCACTTTGACCAGCAGGTCATGGCTGTGTTTCCAATGCAAAAAGACACTGGTGACAGAAGTATTGCCTTTCACCAGCTTTGAATTTCATGTATTTTAACATCGTTGGCTATTGCCCGTTCTGGTGGTGATGAGACACTAACATATAAACAAGCTTTGCATTTAATACCTTTAGATCACAACGAATCCCGTGAAATTGGATATAATTAATCCCGCTTAAAGAGGGGGAAAAACAGAGGTGGGGTGACTCTTCAGGGTCATAAAAGCAATCAGTGGTGGAGTGGGGAAGGGAGCCTACATCAAATGACCTCTGTGATCAGCTCTGCCTCACTCACGGCCTGACATACTGGGATGCATCCTTACAATACAAAAACTGATTTCCTCACTTTTCCTATGGATGCCTGAGCAGAATTACCAGAAGATAGGGCGTTGTTACAAGAAATGGAAAACTCGTTTCACACAGTTTCTATATTGAAGGGCAATGAACCATGGGAAAACTGTTCATGAAAACCCTGCTGTTGCAAAGAAAACACTTGGTCCGTACAGCCAAAGTAATTTTAAGTGTCTGCTCTGTCAAACCAAACAGGTTTTCTTTGGCCCACCAGAAGGATGACTCTCACGGAGCTCTGCGACCTTCAGTCTCATGGCTGAAACTATGGAGACTTAGAGCATCTGTGCCTCCACTCTTCCTAGGGAGTCACATCGGTGGGACAATTGCACCTCTGGGACACCGTGTCCTCCAGGTTGGCTTCCCTCCCGCAGGCAGCATAGGATGGCTCTCCAGCAGGACTGACATCCCACAAGCATCTGGTGATGGACTCCTGATAGACTCCTGAGAAGTGCCCTTTGGCAGCGGTGGTGGGACTGTTCTTGTTTCTGGGCCTCTTTGGGCTCTCTGCTCGAAATAACAATGGGGAATAGCATGAGCAAGTGAGAGGAGCTTCCTCCATTACCCCTATCCTCATGTGCTCTGGAGCCATCCTCCTCACCTCATCCTTCATCCCACCATGCAACCCAGTGCCTGGGTGGCCAACCCTGTGGCCGTCAGGGACCCTGTGCCCCCCATGAGCGCTGCAGGGGCACCAGGCTGTGATTGAACGAACGCTACAGCACCGTCATGGATGGGGAGTGTGTGTGCTAGGCGAGGGCATGGGCACGGCAGCACTTCACGGGGGGCTATAAAACGCCTCTGCTACTCTGCATCTCGCGAGTGGATGCCACACGCCTCCTCCTCCAGGGAAGAGGGACCTTTCAGGCTGTTTTTAGCTCCTGGAGGGCAGGGAGAGGGGGTGCCACTTACAAGCTGCTACAAATTATAGATCTGAAGCTAACAGCTTGTCCTCCTACCCACCCACAAACACAACGCCCGGTGTTGCCGCTGAAGGAGGCCGAACGGCAGGTCCT
>NW_009258542.1:333384-334748 GCF_000687185.1 Egretta garzetta
CCGGACCCCAAGGGCCAGGAAGGGGGAGCGGTGCCCCCCTTCCCAGCTCGGGGTCGCTTGCTCTGCTGCTCAGCTCCTCTGCATGCCATCGGCCGTGGCCACGCACAGCTGCAGCGGTGGGTTTTGTACACATGGTCTAATGCTAATTTAGAGAAGCCTGCACATTTAGTAAATACATTGCGTTTGCTTGAAGACATAATTAGGTCAGCGTGAATCTGCAGGGATGTGCACAGCACGGGGACCTGCAGCCAGCAGAGTAAAAGCCTCCCTAAAATTTTTCATCTCTCAAACCAACCCCTGGTCACCTCTGCTATGTCCCGGTCAGGCAGGCAGCTGGTGGCCACTGCTCCCTGCTCCCACCACCCCGCTCCTCACCCTCTGGAGGGGCACACAGCAGGGAAAAACCCAACGGCAGCTGGATATTAAGTCTTTCTTTCCCCTTTTTCCCTTTTGTGAGGTATAAAAGCCAAACACTGAGAAGCCATCTACACTTATGCAAGAAGAGTGGTTTAGAGAGCTGTTTATTAATCTTATGGAGAGTCAAATGCTGTATTTTGCCCGTAACAGCCTTGTACAGTCTTGCTGTTGGGTAACATGAAGGCTTCAGCTGATTCTGAAGTAGCTGGAGCAGAGTGGTGCCTATCCAGAAATAGAGAAGTATTTTTAAATGAAATTTATTCACTGATTTTCCTTAAGACAGATTGTTATGTGTTTGTTGATGTGCCATTAGAAGTAGCCGGCAGTGGAGCCGGGCTGAGCAGCAGTGAGTAGACTGGCGCTGTCCTCCCTGCACCCGGGGAGGTCACCCAGGCCACCTCCTCCTCCTCCTGCCACCTGGTACCTGCACCGAAGGCTGCGGTGGCAGCAGCCCAAAAGGGGAATGGAGGTGATAAAAGCTGACACCAGGCTTGTGAGATTTTGGGCCAGACCCAGCACAGGCTTTGGCACCTCTGAGTTAGCAGCTGGGAGGTCTGAGCTTGGGCACTGGGTCCCGAGTGGGTGCAGCTGGTAGGTGATGGGGTGCCACTGCCACCCCTCCCGAGGAGACATGCCCTCATAGAATCATAGAATCACTTTGGTTGGAAAAGACCTTTAACCTAACCCTGCCATCCCACCACTAAACCCTGTCCCTAAGCACCTCATCTATCCTTCTTTTAAATACCTCCAGGAATGAGGACTTGACCACCTCCCTGGGCAGCGGCCTTCGAGAGCCTGACAATCCTTTCGGGTTGTCAACGCTCAACGCCGTCTGCATGGGTGATGGGGCTTCAGAAGGAGGTGACAAGAGCCTCTCGGCAGGTTGCTGCATGGCCTGGTGTTGGAGTTTCCTCCTGGGGAGGGAAGGGCACTGGGCAGCTCCTGCT
>NW_009258542.1:336055-338262 GCF_000687185.1 Egretta garzetta
TGGCCACTCCGGCAGACGCTGCCCCGGGTGCCCTGGCACCACAGCCGGGCTGGGCTGAAGGGATTGCTGCTGCTGCCAGCCTCTGCTCCATGCCCTGCTGTGGCTTTCTCTCTCTCTCTGCTTTCTGGTACATTCATCCTTTTTCCCCTACAGTGCAGAGAAGAACAACAGAACACCAAGCACTAAATCCCGCTTTACAGGGATTTGCCCAGTAAGGGATGAATCTGCAGGGATGCAATTTTTGTTTCTTAAGATAAGAAGAAATGAGCGTGTCCAAATAGCAATAGACCCGAGCACCAGCCTAACAGGCCTTTGAGAGCTGCTTTGAGCACTTCCCAGCTGTTCTTCACACAGGTCTGACTACAGAAAATGTCAGGCTTCAGTTACCTAATTAAACGCAGATGCAAATGACAGCACTGCTTGCAAGGATACATCACCTTTTAGTGTTCCCAGGTGCTTCTGGCCACCAGTGAGTGCTGCAGCCCAGAGCAGGGCCCGTAGCTCAGCTGGCGAAGCAAACCAGGTTATAAATACTGCTGCTCCGAAAGCACCAGCTCCAGATGTGGAGGGGGTGGTTGTGCTGCAGGAGGGGGAGCATGGTGGGGGTAAGTCTTCAATAGACTGCTGCAAATGCACCTCTGCTGTATGGCATTAAGGAGCAATTGGTTTGGGTATTTGCTGCTTCTCTGTGTGATTCTGTAGTGATTTGGGGCTGGCAGGTTGCGTTTACTTCTCTAACAGCTCCTGCTTGTGGAGCAGTGCTCCTGGTAGAAGGAGGTCTGGAGAGTGGGATTTGGGCTGCTCGTCAGCCCGGCGAAGAAGAGCATGGTGGGAAGGCACAGTGTGGTTGGAGTCCTTGTGGTAGAGTTACTCCATGCTGGCATATTGGTTTCTGGGTCTGTAGGTATGTGGGAGCTGTATCTAAGCCATGGTATAGACCAGCATTCCTTATGTGCTCGCCTCTGATGCAAGGTGGTGTTCATCCAAGAGCTGCCCATCTCCCTTCCACAGCTCCTCTCCCCAGCTGCAGCCACCGGCTGTGTCTGGAGGCGCTCGCTGGGCAGTGCCGCCTTCGTGCCATGGTTGTTGTTGCTGTTCTGTTCTCTACCCGTTCTTCTGAACTTCGGTTTCAGGCTGAGTTGCTGCTCTCAGGAGGACCCGAGGGAGGTTAGCCTCTGTAGGTAAAACTCAACCCTTGGGAATTTCCCTCTTTGAAGCGCTTTTTCCTGGTTTTTGTTTCTTTGTGACTTCAAGATTTTTATGCTTACTTAGGACTCTTGCCTGCCCATGTAAGAGTCTCCAGGGCTAAGGTGGGTGCTAAGTAAGCTGGCTTTCATCAGGGAGCCTGCACACCACTCCTGGAGGTGCTGGGCGTCCTCCACTCCCACTGACTTCAGCCTCCAGGAATGCGTGGCAGGCCCTGCCTTGCATGTGAGGCGAGGCAGCAAAAGGAGGCCTTCTTAGCTTGTTTCCTAGAAAAATGGAGTTTTATGAACTCATGGTACATGTGAGGCTCTGTGTCTGTCGTGCACCCTCATAACTTGTGGATCCAGTTCAGCGGGGAGTAAAAGCATTTTGAATTTTAAATAGCCAGTGACTTTTGTGAAAACAGGTGGCTGAGCACAAAAGAAAGAAGCCCTGCTAGCCCCTTCACGAAGGGAGGCGAAGCAATGTGACTTCACACCTTATTTCAAACCTAACTAGGTGCTCATGGCTCCCCAACGGAGAGAGGTGTTACATGTGCTCCAAACAAGCGAGGATGTTTGCATCTTAACAGACATCAGAGAATCCAACCATGAGCTAAATCCATACAAAATCAGGTTTTCTTTAGCTGCTACATGCGTAAGTCTGCTAGTTTTTACCACAATACCACTGCCTTAGTTTCTGCTGTGTCTCAGACCCTTAGCCTGTATGGGATGTATTGACAACAGATTTCATTCTCTTTGTAACAAGAAGTTTGGATGCAGGATGAGGTGCTTAAGAAACCCCATGGTGGGAGGTGCTCACCGCGGGCCAGTGGTGAATGATCAGCATCTGATTGCCAAGCGATGCAGTGAACGGACACCTCTGGGGGAGCAGACTACCCCTCCTCAGCAGCACGGAGCAACCCCAGCCCAGCGGAGAGCGGGAATGCAGGGGCTGTACCCACCAGCCCTCCACAGGAGCAGCACGGGTCCCTTGACTCTGGCTGGGAGGGAAATGCCTGC
>NW_009258542.1:338317-353121 GCF_000687185.1 Egretta garzetta
TCAAGGTTTTTTATGTAAATCTCTGGCAGAGGATGAAGATGGCCATGGACTTCAGCGATGCTTGGTGCAGGTCAGGCTGCCTACCATCACCAAATGGAGACAAAGCTTAGTGCCTCCTGATGTGAACGTTAGAGCTTATAGTTATGTCCAAGGCCGAGCAAATCTTGCAATGTTTTCCATGATTTTGAAATCGTGTTGTTAGGGTAATTAGTTTCAGTGCTGCTTGTGCTGGTACCACCCATTTCAGTTCATGTCTGTTGCTATTTGTGCCTATTTTCTGCTAATGATATTAAGCAAATTCACTGTTGTGAATATCTGCAGGAACAGAGAAAACCGAACAGACTGCTTTGAGCGGGAGGTTGGATTAGATACCTCCTGAGGTCGCTTCCACCCTTGATTATGTGGTGATCCTAAATCAAATAATGAACGTGTTATAGCTAGCACTGAGCACTGTGCGACCCACGTGTTCAGCCAAAGCTGGCTGGGGCAACTCATATTTAGAAAATTCTTCAGGCTTTTAAAATAGTTTATTTAAAAAATGATGCAAGATAAAAAAATTACAAATGTTATGAGCTGCTTGCAGAGATAAACAGGAGACAGCTAGAAGCAGACCTTTGCCCCTTTGCTTGCCTTTTCCCATGTAGACTGGTTTGCAAGACCCCCAGTATAAACCAGTCTCAGCTAAGACTTTCATGCTGCTGCAGAATAGGAAAATACAGAGCAGTAATTTGCAGAATACTTTTATTCAGTAAGGTATACTTCTAGCTGCAGATACCAGTATCTCCTGATACAGGGGGTAAGCAGAGGCATAAGGCTGTAGTCTTGCAGACCTCATGTCCGTGCCCCATATCTCTGCCTGTGTTCTTCTGCAGTATATTTGCATGGCGTCACTGTCACCTCCCCAGTACAGAGGTGGCCACCCTGAACTGCTACACTCTGCTGCCCAGGGACTGCATGAGGACGAAACGATGCAGCCTGGTACAGCGTGCTGCTGTTTGCAGCGATGGTGAGTCTTCCACCAACTGATCTGGAGGCAAAAGCCTGGGTCTAAGGAGTGCTTTGGGCAACTGTTTCGAGAGCAGACCTTGTCTGATCAAGGTGGCGATCCAGCCTGAGCACCGGGAAGGAGTTCAGGACTTGGAAAGATGGCGATCTCGCTGCTCAGCAGGCAGTGCACTGTGTTATTTCTCTTACACAGGAACATATGATTTAATTTCTGAAGCACATTTAAGGTATGCCAAAAGGGAGAATTCTTTTTTGCCTCATACAGAAGGGCTGGCCTGGTCCTGTCCTTTTTGCCACCTTTCCCCAGAACTGCTGTACTTTGCTATTACTATAACTTTCTACAACACAAATACCTGTGTCATGGTAGTACTTAACGGAAAGAGGAGTGGTGGAATATAGTTCTTTGAATCAATGGCATGCTCCCGTTTATGGGAATGGAAACCCAGCTGGAGCAGGCTTGTGTTTCACCACTTCTTCAGCTAAAAATACAGAAGGGTGTTTGGCAGACTCGAGTGAAATAAGGGGAGCCAGCAACAGTGAAGGCCTCTAGCTTGAGAGCTTTGAGACCATGCGCCGGACAAATGCTGTGTGTGCTCCTTCCAGATCCCAGTCTTATCCCACACACTGTACTGGGAGGCCTTCTCTGCAGGTAAGGAAACAAGTGTGGCATTCGGGCAACCGCCTCAGGCTGGTGGGTGAAGCAGTCTGGTCTCGGTTTCTCCCTTCATCAAGCATCTGCTGTGGCACTATACAAGACTCCTGTAACCAGCATAACCTCCTAGGCAGTCTTACATCAGCAGGTAAAATGTTTTGTCCCATGTGCAGATCAAGTCACCTCTTGCTGTGTCTGGTCCAGCTGCTGCCAGCCTGGTCACCTGTCCTGCCACATTTGCTCCTCCACAGGCTGGCCCCAACAGCGAGGGAGAGCGGCTGGTGTCTGGACAACGGTCTGTGCTGACAGCAAGCTTGTTTAAAAGGAAGTCACTTCTTTGTTTTCTTTATTTTATGAGATCACAAATATGAGGATCATTTTCTCCTGCCCCCCCTGCCTCCCCCGGGCAAAGAGAGGTCAAGATCGGCTTCTGGCCTGTCTGGTTGCATGACATGGAGCTATCGTGGCCATTCTGCCTGCTGGGTGGCAAATCCTCGTGGCTGGCAGGTTGAAGGGAGCAAGTCCTATAGAGCAGATGCTATTATCGGGAAGCCGCACTCACTTCAACTGTATATGGAAAATCCTCGTTTTGTAATGAATGATGAAATCCAAGCACAGGCTGTCAGGCCAGGTGGAGCGGTGACCGTGCTGCCTGCAAGTGCTCTTCGGGGAATCCCAGGCCCTGCTCTTTTTGACAGTCGTGCAGTGTGTTGGGAAACATCCCTGGTTAGCTGGCACTGTGCTGTGAACCACAGCAGTCCGAGGCTCCGTGTGGGCAGCACACCCAGTGCCTCTGGGGTGGTGGGAGAGGATCCCTGGGTGGTGGAGGGGTCCCTGCGAGGCAGGGATGGCACGGACCTCCCCAGCCACTGTCAGAGGAGGGCTGACCTGTTCCCAGGGCACAGAAATGCATCTGAAACCTCCTGACTGCGATTCTGCAGTTCAGAGGAAAATGGAAAGTGGTGGAAGGGAGCCTGAAAATTGGACTGAAGAGCAAACATGTGAATAACTTCCAAAGAGTCAAAAACTGGCTCTGGCTTGGACAACCCCCCTATTCCTGTGATGGGGCTCTGACTCTCCTTACGTTGTTTGTTCTTCTGCTTTCACAGTGACTTGTCTCAAAGCTGGAGCCATTAGCTAACGGGTGTGGTAAACCCAGCAGGCTAATGGCTGAGAGGGGATACGAGTGCTCTCTCTAAATACATCAGGAGGTAAAAGCTATCAACGGAGAAGAGGTATGAAACTAAAGGACAGTATTGGTGCAAGTACATATGGGTACCAATTGGCTGCAAACAGATTTAGGCTGGAAACTAGTTCTAATTGTGCAGTGAACTAGCACCTGTAATAGTCTCTCAGATAAAGCAGCAAGGGCCAAAACGTCAGGATGTTCCCGACTGCCGAATTAGCTTATGGAAAGGGTGATGCAGCATCATGGCAGTGGCAGCATGCAGGCCACGGCGAGCCAGGAGCCCGGTGTGGTGCAGACGCCAGTGCTTTGGGGGTTCAGTAACTCACCCCAGTAGGGGCAGCTGGTGCAAGCCCTGCCTGCGCCGGGGGGTGCTCTGACCGCGTGCCTCTCTTGCAAGGGACAGGTTGTCCCCTGCTGCAGGGAAACCCAGATGAAGAGCAAAAATAGGAAAGTTTCCTTCTTTGCTAACAGTCAGTTATGCTTAATGTGGCATGCCTGATAGCTCCTCATACGCACCACCACAATTACCTGGGTAATGCCACTCTCTTTCCCACCATTAAGTCTTGCAACTCGTAACTAACTCCTTCCTCTCTCTGTGTACCTAAGCGGTGTCTAAATGCTGGTGAGCTTTTCCTAGCACTTATCCAAAACGTAACCTTTTCCTTAGGTTAGCAGCAAGCTGCTCTCTGTGCAGAATCTTTTCACTCCTGCTTTTATGCACTGGCCTCTTCAGCACACACAGAGCCTGTTCCAACTCCTTTAAATTATCAGCTAAAATTATCTTCTTGACCTGCTGATCTGAACCTTTCTGCTTGCTACTCCCACGCTGAAGCAAGTTTATCATTGGTGTCCTTGCTCTTAAGCTTCTGCCTTGCTCCTTTGCTTCCTTCATATCTGACCTGCCCTCTTATCCATGACCTCCAGCCCTTCTTTGTGGCCCCTCGTGCTGGCTCAGGCCCCTTTTTTGTCTCTTCTCCAGCAGTCACCCACAGACCTTACTTTAAGGCACTGTGTGTGCTCAGAATAATGTGAGTGGTGGGGCAGGAGTGAAGTGTTTGGGCATTGCAGCAGCTAAAACCACAACGCTGGTCCCCATCCTGGTTCATTGCCTACCCTGTGCTTTGGCAAGGAGGAGGATCGTAGGGCTTGCTCTAAGGAAGCGAAACACAACAAAATATTTTTCAGCAAACCTTGCAGGCGGAAACTTGCCTTCAAAGCATGACAGTCCAGTTCACTACAGCTTTTCTTTCTGTCCTGCTTTGTACATACCCTACTTTGTTGCAATAGATCTAAACCAACACGTTGTGCTCCTCAGGGCAAGGACTGTCTTTTGTTCTGCAAAGCCTCCAGCATGCTTCAACAATCGCTTCGTATTTCCTGACATGGGGAGGAAGGGGAAGAGTGGCCCCATGCTTGAAAGACAAACGTCATTAAAGTACAGTAGGAAAGAGTCTGAAGTAAAGCATAGTGCAGTGATGATCCAGATCATGAAACTTAATGAATTCACTGTGGAATGCAAAATGATTATTGTTGTATTTTTAGCAAGACTTGTGCTGGCTGTTGGAAACAAACCCAGGCTGACCCGTGAGAGCAAGGTGAATGCTGCTGTGCTGGCAGGGCTGTTGCAGGCAGCGGTGAGGAGCTCCTTACAGCCCATCCATCCGTCACCCGCCGCTCCCCAGCTCTCACCTACAGCTGGGCGCCCAGCACACCGTGACGCTCCCCCACTGGAGTGGGACAGAGGTAGCCTCATGGAACACCACCTGCTAAGTCCCTGTTTGGGATATTTAATGTGGAAAGGTTGGCCTGAGTTGTTCAGAACAGCTAAGAAACGCAGAAAGGCTGTTCGGAAATCTTTTCTTTGCAAGATTTATCTGTACAGGGACATAAAGTGCATCCATAGCTGAGCGAGGGATCCCTCTGCAGCAAGCCTGAATAGCAGCCTCTGCGTGCTGACCTTGGGTTCACATGGGGAATGTGTGGCTGTAGGACTTTGCACTTCTGATTCCACCCTGACTGTAGCCCCTGCGCCGGCAGCCGCGAGCTGTTGGCATAAACAGCAAATCCAGCTGGTAGTGCTGCAGAGGACGGGATTGTTGTAATGTGAAAATTACAGGGCCTGGGTAGATCTGTTGTGTTTTGACAGCACCTGTAAGTAACTGTAAGGATGGGAAGTCGCTTTGCTCCTCTTGCAAATGCAGATCATGGCAGTGGTGCTCACGCCGTGTTCTCTCATTGCTGCTTTGAACTTCATTTCCTGTTTGATTGTTCCCTTAATCAAAAGAAAATGAACTCCAATTAAGGTATCTTACAAAGTATGATTTCTGTCAAATTAAGACCGCTGGTGTACCTTTGAAAAAGCAGTAATGTTGAGGCCTGATTCAGACAGGACTTAGAAGAGAAAGGGGTGGATCAAACTTCTCAAGTAAATGCAGTAAGAGCCGAGTTTGATTCATGCAAATCCAAGTTTTCATATAATGGGAGATCCTCCTGTTTGAGATAGGATGGGAGACTGACATGAACATTATAATAGTGTTTTGGAAATGAAAAGGGCGTATCCGTGGCTGTATGTTTACCCAGGCGTGTTCACGCATGTTGTCTTGGTGGAAAACACATCTTTTACGTGTACTTACGATGAGGCTTGCAGCAGCCCGCGGAACCTGCAAGAGCACCGTCTGTCACGACAAACTGCTTTCGGCATGTGAAGACTGTTCGGTGGGCTGGAAGGTCTGTATTGTGTGTTATTAGTATACAACCTTCTAAACTGTCGTCCTCATATTTCATGGACAAACTTTTAATAAACAAGATAAATTGTTCTATTGAGAATATTAAGTTTTAAAAGCACTTGGTTTTGAATTAAAAGAAGATAGCCTTGGCAGGATGTAGGCAGAAAGCTCAATTTAAGACCCACTCAATGAAACTGCATTTAATAGTGGAAATTTACTGAAATCTTGGAACTTGAAAGATTTTAACTCCTGTTGTGGGTACTCGATGTAAGAAGGTGTTAAAACCCAGAAAGCAGTTACTCCGTTAAAGCATTTTGTATTAAACATGCTCTTCATTTTTTGCCTCAAAAGGCAAGACAAGCCCAAAGTGCAGAGCCAGGGCTGGCACAGTGAATGAGCCCCTGCTTTAACGGAAGGATGAAGCCCACACCAGCAAGGTATCAGTTTCAGGGTAACTGGTGGGGACCTCTAATGAGGGGCTGTCATAGGAAGGCAACTTGGGTCGTTGCTCACTGCCTTCGGGATGGAGCTTTGCACGAGTGTCAAGGAATTAAAGTCCCTCAGACACCAAGTGAGGCTGGCTGGAACCAGCACCTTGCAGAGCCGCAGCTGTGCAAAGCAGAGACCTGCCCCACGCTGATGCCCCTTCTTTTCCAGGGTAACCTGGGGCCCCATCCCCTTCTGCTCTGCACCTCTGCCAACCTCGGCTTTGCCTACTGGAAAAAAAAAAAAAAAAGACCAAATGAGAGTAGCTGCGCTGCCTGTGCTCCTTGAGCACATGTGAGGGACTGCAGATGAGCAGAGGATTGGGCCTCTGGTGGCTCTCAGTAGGTGACTGTCTTTTAAAAATGAAAAGCAATCCCAGAATGGTCAAAAGGCCCTGAAAGTCAGCAAGGATTATGAACAGGGATTGAAAGCTAGAGAGAGAGAAAATCTTAATTAGATCTCCACCAACCTGTAGAGGAACACATTTGGATTAAAACGAAATGGGAGCTTTGTACTCTCAGGGTTTCAGTGCAAGAATGGAAGAGGAATTATTCACATTTGCCATTTGTGAAGCTGGATTGCTTTTTCTGTGAACTTGTCTCTTTACCTTCTCACCTTGTCAGAAAATTGTGAAAAGCTGCTGGGATGCTATATTTGGGGTAGTTCTTATCACAGTACATAGCAGAAACATTTCCATGGCTTCCCAAGATGGGCAGAGTTTCCTCTTTAATCCTCTCCTCCCCAAGTTAAGTCCTTTCCTCTCGTGGTAAGCCAGCCTGTCCGCCATCCACCAACCTGCCTTATATTTCACTACCATCGATATTTTCTCTTTGTGAATATCTATCAATATTTAACACAGTGGTGTCAGTTTTGCTGTAAGATGAGAGGAACTACTAGAAACCTTGAATTATACATTGTATGGCTGGGGGAAGCAGGGGAGAGTTTTCTTTTGGACCCAAAGCTCTTAGAGTTGATCTCCAGGACCTGCAGCTTGAAATCCTAGTAATGGATGAGCACCAGAAAAAAATCAATCAGCGGCATGAGGGAAGGCCCCGCAAAGTGAGGTTCAAAATATCGTCGGCTTACAGTGGTCGAGTGCTAAAACAAGTCTATGAAGATGGGCAGGAACTCGAGCCCCCCGCCAAAGAGCACTCTCGGCGTTTTCTCCGCCACTGCTTCGAGCTGGGGGACCATTTCTGTGGGGCCGGGGAAACACCACAGAACAGGTTTTACCCGCCAGCCAAGCTGACTGCCCAGCGGATCAGCATATTCAAAGAGGACAAGAAATACAGTCTCACCAGTAACTCTCCTCTCCTCGGTGACTACCAGTCAAGCGACAGCCATTGCAGGGTAAGTACTGTCCAGCCTAGGGCTGTCAAACTGTTTGGAAACCAACTTAGGACTACACCATTTTTGGAGTAATGTGGTAAAAGGAGTCTCAAACCGGAACCGCATTCTGATAAAACTCAGTTTTGCCAGTCCAGGATTTTAAAAGTGTAATTGTAAATCTTCAGCCTTTACCCCCAAATGCTGTATTCTGCTTACTCTGGAAATGGCAGGAGCTGCATCTTTTGCGGCAGCGCCATCCGCAAGTGAGCAGCATCATGTGAGCTGTGCTCCATCTCCTCGCTGGGTTCATTTGCATCTGCCCATTTTGTAGAATAAGTTATAGCATTTCCATATATATCAATATCTATACATAGTAATCCTAATGCATCTAAAGCAGTCAAATGTAAGGTGGATATTATCTTAATTAGTTATGTTTAAAACATTAAAGTTGCATGACTTGAGCTGGCAAAAAGGTTAGCGCTGCTGGCAGCGTACCAGTGAGCCTCCGAGCGAGGCATCCGCATCCTCTGGCAAGTCAGAGTTACCCTTTGGCTACTCTGAAAATCCCAGCTTAGTTTCACTGGGTATTTTGTTAACGTATAATTAATGCCATTGATATAGAAGCGTCTCTTTAGTCTTAATAAAAAGCCAGTACATGTGTAATATATGTTAAACTGATTAATACACGGGGATTATGTTCATTTTCTTACCCTGTTGGATTAGATTTATGTATCTCTTACTGCTCTTCGGTTTTATCAACTCTAGATGTACCACCTAAACAATTCATACAACGATGATGGTGTCTCGGCACAATTGATAACGCAGCCATGTCACACTGATATGCAAACTCTAAATGGAGTATGTTATATTGATATAATCAGCAGACTTGTAAAACGCGAGGTGAGTCTGCTCAGAGAAAAGATAAAAAGGAAGATGGTGTGAGGTAAGCTGGCTTGCTGAATCGATACCAGGCCTTTCCCTGGGCCACTGCTCATTCAGCTCCAGCTCAAACTGAACGATGAGCAGTTAAGTGTCAGCAAACAAACCAGCTCGTTGTCCGAATCCCCCCCCCTCGCACACCACCCCAGTCCTGCAGTGCCTGCTTGGTGGTGGTGGTGCCGCCCCAGTTGCTTGCAGAAAGGTCAAGAATTGAGCGTATCTCCAGAGAGAAATACGAGGTCCCGCAAGTACACCAACCGCTGCGATGCGAAGTTGTGTCGTCATCCATTGTGGTCTTTGCATGAATAAGGAATGTCACTCTGGCTGCGATACGAAGTTGTGTCATCCATCGTGGTCTTTGCATGAATAAGGAATGTCACTCTGGCACTTATACAAAGAGATTGAAGTGCTTTAAAAAGTATAAGATGCTTTCTATGGCCTTGGTTTGAATACATTAATAGTCCATTAATTCTTGGTGCCAATCAAAGCTGCATGTAGGAAACCCAGATGGCTGATATTTGAACTATATTTAGTTGATACATTGGGCATCTAGTTTGACTGAAAATATCAAACCACGATGACTCTCTCCTGCCTAAAGACAGAGCACTAACATGATCTTATCCATACCATTAATTTGTTCTGCATTCTTGGGTAACACCCATCTCTATTCGTAGTTTCCCTAACCATAAATACCTTGAGTAATCACGCTCTCTGGTACCAGTTGTGTTTTGTATCAACTTGCATTTGGTATTTGGAGATACCATGTCTGTGTAACAAATACGAGGCTTTTAAAGCCTTCTGCAAATGGTAAAGATTTGCGCTCACCTGCCTCCCTCTCCATGTTTCTCCCCATAGAGAAGCAAGTGCCCAATTGCCAGGAGAGCCATTGGCCACGTCGTTTCAGCAGATGTGACTCTGGCAGGGTATTTTCTTAGGAGAACATTTCCTTTTGCATTGCTTCTTGACACAGATACTTAAACAGAGTGAAATATGAAGAGTGTGTAAAACAATAGGCTATGGTAACTGCCATACGATACCTAGTGCAAAGGGGAAAGGGACCAGGTAAGCAAAATGCTGCTTTTGAAGAAACATTTGACCATACCAAGTTTAGCTTTAAAATCATTAGAAAAGAACACAAATTCACGTGTCCCCACAGATGATTGTTTAGACTGGCTCTTCACTGTTAGGAACACACTTTAGCATTAGATAATGAGATTTTTTTAATCATCTGACCCTTTTGCCAGCATTAATAAATTACAAAGAAAAGTTTTCTTTTAAATCTGAGAAAAGCCCATCAAAGGCTGCAGAAAGTTATCACCATGGGGAACTTCTACTTTTGACCAAGCCCATGAAAACCCCTCTCCACCCCCCCAACTACTCAACCCTCAAAGAAATGTAGGTCAATCCCCAGTGCAGAGGTTGCTTTTCCATATATGCCAACACCACTGCTCTTAGAACTGTGCCATCTTTTTTTCTTGCATATGGGTTGGAATGAGAATTTAGATTCCAGAAAGCTTTCCCCATCCAGAACATGACATTAAAGTGGGGCTCCTAAGACTTGACCCGAAGTCTTGGTCTCCTCCCATAGCCCATTAGGGCCATCTCTCCACTGCTGTTCTGCTCAGTGCTCTGAGAGGTAGTGGGGAGCTGGCTCATGCTGCAGAGCCAGCAGAGCAGATGACCGAGCAGAGAGGATGTTCTTCTGGGAGCCCAGGGATCATCAGTGTTTGTAGAGTGTATTTATACAGGCGAGACACTGATAAGATCCTTCTACAGGCTTCCCCAATTCTAGATTTTGGCAAGATCATCATCTACACTAATAACCTGAAAATCATCCGTGCACCAATGGACCAGAAAGAGCTTGTGAGAAGAATCGTCCAGACTGAGGGAATAAATGACTGGGCCTTCATATACCGGGAAAGGAAAGAAAGATTTGGTGGTGGACATAAAAAAGATGTGGAAAAAAAGGTTGCCTGCAACCAGTATGTCCAGGTAAGAGAAAATGGAAAGTGTTTTTTTCCCCTAAGGCTTTTGGCTCTTGCAGCCCTGGTCAGACCACTGAGTATTCCCACCCAAGCCCCATCTATGTCAGTATCTGGCACTTAACTAAATTTGGAATAAAAATATAATTTTGTTCCTCTTTCCACTTGGGATCAACGCTGCTCTGCAGTTTGTGCTCTGGGGACAGCTGTTCTGTTTCCAGATGCTCATGTGTCCCACTTGATTCTTCCCCTGGAGATCACTGACATTTATGTAGCTTGGCTTAGGTCCATCCTTCGTCACCATCTCCCAGTGGAATAAGAGCAGGCCGGAGTTTCACCAGCCTGACAAGGCTAAACACAGCTGCTCTGTGGTTGAGACTGCTGGAGGCTAAAATTTTAATATCAGCTGAAATAAGATTGTGCCTTCCACTTGTTTTTTCATGGGTTAGTCTTTGTTGGTCAGAATCCCAATTAGTCTGACCATAATTTGATCCCACAAAACATAATGTTGGGCAAATACGAAGCCTTACAGTTTTGCAGATCTGTGACCAACCTGTGCTGAGTGCAGGTTACCTTGGTCCTTCTGCAACCACCAGCCTTGCTTATGGCTCATTTGCACAAAGACCCCATGAAAGCTGAAAACAGCCCTGAGAAACTAAGCTGGAATTTTGGCCTTTGTCAGCTTTGAAATAAACTTGATTTTCTAAAAGAGGGCTCTGACATAAAAGCCAAGATTCATCCCATCTACTGGCAGACTCCTAGCTGAGACATCAAAAAATTACTTTTGGCCTTTGGGGAAATATATGTTGAAAAGGACCTCCATAAGGTAATTGCTTGCCTTTCTCCAGTTGCCCTCACTGGAGGGGCATGATTTGGAGAAGGACAACATCTCCTGTAAGGCATTGCTCCCAAGAAATTTGTTAACCTTGGAAGAACGCAGCAAAGTCCTTCTGTCTTCCTTGATGTTTGGGAACAAAAAGTAAAAATTGAAGGTCCTAAACTGGACTGAAGTAATTTGGACTTTCTATACACTGGTATTATGAACACCCATTTAAAGATGATCAAACCACAGAAAGGTTATTCTTCTGAGAAGTCAATTAATTTGGACTATTAAATTCATAAGCAGGCACCAACATGAATCAAATCTGGCACCAACTCCTCATATCTTAGTTAAAACCTCATTCTGTAGTGCCATGTAAAGCAGAACCACTGCACAGGAATGATGTAGGACTCTGAACCTGACATCAAAAGAACGAACCTGCTCTGTGCTATGTTCTTCCTGATGCAGATATTTAATAATTTCTGGGCTCTGTGGAAACTCTGAATTTTAAGATGGGATTTGAAAGTGGCTGCCTGGCACCCTGGGAGAGAGTTGCAGGCACAAGGGGCAGCTTGAAAGAAGCTGTGCGTGTTGGTGATGAGGGGCAGGAGAGGGCGAGGAGAAATGCTCCAAGAAATGAAGCATGCCTCAAAACTGAGGCTACAGAGCTGAGAAGATGGATGTGTTAAGAAATGACAGGAAAACGGGTGGAGCTATGCAGACCCTCGCAGGAGGAGAAAGATGAACTTGAACGTACTGTGTTATAAGCCCAGTCACATCAGCTTCTCATTTTCTAGAAGCATCCACAAATTGTTGACAAATATATGGGAGACTTTTTCTTGAAGATGTTGCTGTAGAGAACTGAGTATTATTGGCAGTGTGGCAGGGCAGGAGCAATGATTCCTTAAAAGCCCAGAAGACAGAATTTCCCTGTCAGGTATGACTTTGGTGACTGATACCCAGTAACAGGTTTTTTTCACGATCTGTCTCTTTCAGGAAGGAGATGCTGAACACGGTTGTTCCCAGTGTAAAGGGTCAGGCTCTGCTCCTTGCTCACTGTGCCATGGCAGCAAGTTTTCAATGCTGGCAAACAGATTCAGAGAGTCCTACAGGGCTCTCCGATGTCCGGCTTGCAACGAAAGCGGCCTGCAGCCTTGCCAGATCTGTGCTCCCTGATCAGGACCGCCATCCCTGCAGCTGCCGACGAACACCTCAGCAATACATTGTTGAAAACTTCAAATTATTTAACCTTCAAGCAGCCTCGCTATAATGACAAGTTTTTTAAAAGATGGGAAAGGCACGTGATACATGACTCACTGTAAACGTGAATACCACACCTCTGCTACCGACTGTTCTTGTCTGCTACATACGCCCATCTAACTTTTGAACCAGCCCAGACCCCCGTGTCTGACAGGATGAACGTATCCCCCGATGCTAGAGAAAATTATCAGCACTGGGAAATTAAGCACCCACATAAATGTCTCCGGCATCTGGAGCTGAGCCTGAATTTGCCTGCACTGTCCCTCAGTCAGGTATTTGGTGCCCGGCACAGCCAGGTCCCGGTCCACCAGGCACACCAGTAACACCATTAAAAGCAGTAGAAGTAGGTGCAGTTTGGGCGCGTCGGTAACATGCCAGGGTGTAAAGTCTGTTTGTGTGACAACAGCAGAGCGGTGCCTCCCCTAGGTTTTAACTTGCTGAACGTTTTAAAATGACACTGTCTTTTGTAGTTAACTCTGTAGTTGCCCTGCAGTGTCACAAGCATTTCCTGAAGATTTTGCTAATTCTTACATCTGTTTTAGCGGACACAGTGATTCCTTTGGGGTCTGATTTATGGGAAGAAATTGAAAACCCTTCCCAAACCTGGCGCTATAAAAAATGTACAATAATTTATTATTATAAATAGAAGTTATTAAGTTTTTAGCCTACTTATGAGGAAGTGCTGAACTAAAATTCCCCCGTACGATGCTCAGCACTTTTCAGGATCAGGCTGGTGGTGAGCAGGACTTCTGTTGCTTAATATTAATCCCATGTTGTAATCTGCAGAAGGTAAACTCTAATTAGTTGAGGTGAAGCAATGATGTGGGATACTTTGCAGGCTGCCACTGGTGGCAAAGAACACAGGGGCTTCAAGAGGTTGAGGTAAACATGGGAAATGGTATTTTTCCCCCAAAGCATTAACTTATTACATTTTATATTCACAAATAATGTTGATGCAGTCTTAACTTGCATATTACCTCTGAGACTCTGATGAGTTAAGAGACTGCTCACATGTACTTCATGCTGAGGTTGCAAGCTCAGACAGAGTAATTTATGGCCAAGTTTCTGTTTTCCTATGGTAGGTTATCAGATTTCTCTGCACTACTTAAATGATTAGAAATAATGCTGTTTTAGCTCTTAGACTTCCATTATGTCTCCTACAGAAATTGTTCAGTGGGTATGAAGGGCTTATTTTTCAAAAAAAGTACATAAATCTACAGCAGATACTTGACTGGCTTCATTTCTCCTATCAGGATCTGCAATACAAAAAAATGTAGTCCTTGGGGTATTCATTGAGGGCAGATGAGACCTCACAAATCAGAATTTGTTGTCACACAGATCTCTTCCCTCAAATTTGACCTGTTTGATCTCATAGTCTGTTGGGCTTTTTTAAAAGTTTGCCAGCTTAAGATAAGAAAAAAGCAACCGGGAGAAACTGTTGCTTGACAGTTTAATGTTTACAATAAAACTAGATGCAAATATGCATTTATAAAATCAATATTTATTGTTCTTCCGTAATTATGACTTTTCTCAACCACTGCTCCTCCTCCTGGCTGCATCAGCGATTCCCATTCATCCCAACACGTCACCGGGGCGATGCTTCCAGTGAGGAGCTGTGTTCTTCCCTTATAGACTCATAGAATCATAGAATGTTTTGGGTTGGAAGGGACCTCTAGAGGTCATCTAGTCCAACCCCCCTGCAGTGAGCAGGGACACCTTTAACCAGATCAGGTTGCTCAGAGCCCCATCCAACCTAGTCTTGAATGTTTCCAGGGATGGGGCCTCCACCACCTCTCTGGGCAACCTCTTCCAGTGTTTCACCACCCTCATTGTAAAGAATTTCTTCCTTAGATCCAGTCTAAACCTACCCTGTTTTAGTTTAAAGCCATTACCCCTTGTCCTGTCACAGCTGCCCCTACTGAAAAGATTTCCCCATCTTTCCTATAGGCCCCCTTTAGGTACTTATTTAGTCCAGAGTCCCACAGGCCCTCACGGGCACCCGGCCCGTGGACCAGGGACCACAGGACTTGGCTGTGCGCAGTATTAGAGCAGCTTGGTCACAGCCGGGTGGATTTGCTCCCCCCCTGCTTTCAGTGCACTCATTTTATTTTTGCTAATATCACTGACTTGATTTATGCAATAAACGCTCTCTGATTTTACATGGAAAAGATGTTTGAGCTTTCCTAAAGCATCGTGGTGAGGCTACTGCTGAGGCGATGGGTTACTTCTAACACGCTGCTGGTTTTATTTCTAATGCAGCCTGAGGCTCCCCCCCGTCCCCGCTGCGCTCAGCCTGCGGCGCTCGGCACGGTGCGAAGGCGTGAGGCGCGACCCCGGCTGCAGCCCTGGCTGCCCGGTCAGTGCTGTCCCTATCCAGCCCGCTTCTCCCATCAGCTCAGAGGCACAAATCTGCCCG
>NW_009258542.1:353776-356820 GCF_000687185.1 Egretta garzetta
GGAGGGGCCGGGCTCGCCGCGCCCTCGCTGCGCGGGTTCTGCTCTGGGGCCTTGTGGGGTGTGCGGGCCCTTCCTGCAGCTGGAAGCTTGGTTTTCCTCTTTATCACAGCTTTTTTTTTCACGCTTGGATGAAAACTTGCGTTTCTGGGGCCGAGGCGCTGGTTGCGTGCGGGTTGCGTACGAGTCGCGGGAGCAGCGCAGTCGCCCTCGCGCTGCCTGGCACCCTAGGGTGCTCGGGCTGGGTCCCGCAGCCTCGCCCAGGGCAGCTTCCAGCGGGGACGGTGCCAGCCCTGGTGCAGAGGACAGGGCAGGCAGGGCCATGGCCATGGTGGAAGGCGGGTGGCCATTCTTCTTGGCCAGGAACAGCCTAACTGCTGCTTGCAGAGCGTGGTGGTGGCTGAAATGTGGGAGAGGGGACTTCGATGCAGTAAACAAAGCCACCAAAGCCTGCCTGCCGCCACAAGGTCTGCTCCGCAGGTGGTGTGTGCCGGTCTGTGAGCTGTGGTGGACTCGGCGGGATGCGGTATGGCTACCCCGTGGCACAAGGGATGTGCACAGCCGGGATGGCAGCACCTGCCCTTCCAGGGGCTTTGCCGTCATGGCTGGGGTCTGTTTGAAAGAAAGTTTGGATCAATAGAAATGAATTCTGGTTTTCTGTCCTTGCAGGATGCTAACTTCTGCTTCACTGCTTGGTGCAGTATGGCTTTTGGCCTAGTAGTGCAACAATTATTAGACTTTTAAGAAGGCCTTAAAATGAAAATGTTTTGCAGTGGCAGAAGGGTGTGTTAATGGCAGGCAAAGAGCGTTTCCGTGTTGCATCTGCTCCTAGCAAAACAGCATCCTGCTAAATTTTCCATCTGAGCACTGCTGTCTCTCAGATCCAAGCTTTAAGCTGTGCATCAAAACTGTCCTTTTTGTTGGTGTTTTCCTTTGAACAGTAGCGCAGAAACAGGGGTAAGTTCTAATCTTTATTACAAGCTGATGCCGGGCTTTTACCCTCTGGCTGTGACTGGTTTTTGTGAACACCAAGGTGAAGAATAGAGCAGGCTCCATTGTATTTGTTTTTTGCTGTGTGTGTTTAAACATTAACGATAGAAGTGAGCAGCTGTATAGCGCGGGGCATTTCCTTGGCACAAAACCCCATGGGTTTGTGAATGTTCTCAGCAGGACAAGATGTTTAAACAAATGTTGACTGTGGGCTAAATTCATCCTTGATGCAACTAACTTAAAACACAAGGAAGGATTTTTTTGTCTCAGCCAGCTGCCAGTTTTCCTGTTAGCAGAGGTCTGGCTTTGACAAAGGCACTGCCAAGAGGAACCCAGTGCGTCCCCGCTCGTGAGACACGTGGCCAGCTCTGGCACCTGGGCGGCTGTGGGACTGATGCACAGCAGAGCTGGGCTGATGCATGGGGCTGTGTCCTGTGGCTGAACCTGCCTGGTGTTCTGCTGTGGTGCGGATGCCCAGGGCAGCCCTGGCCAGCGCGGCGGCAGAGCAGAGCCCCGCACGCTCACTTGCAGCTCAGGCAGTCGTAACAACTCTAATTCATCAGCGGTGGCATGACGTCCTGCGGTGTGCAGCCTTGCTCCTGTTGTGGCTGTCTCAAGCACTGGGAGGCAGAGAATGCCGCTTGCTAAGTAACCTTTTATTAAAAACTGTCAGATCCTTAAAAACTGGAGTGGTTTTATGTGTTGGAGTAGGAGTGGAAGGCTTTACGTTGCGCTTCTACCAAGAAATAACAAGTTTTTCCTGTTTGCTGAGAGCCTGTAAAGACGACGTTGGGCTTGCTGAAGTCACCAGGCTTCTGCATGTGATCTCGGCGGGGTCAGCTTCTCATCTTCAGTGTCCATCTCGTGAAGAAGTGACTGATGAGAGACATGAATCTCTGAAAGGTGTGGTGGCGTGGTTTTGTTTTAACGGACCTCCTAGTTTTTTTTCTGGTGTCTGATGGATGGCTCAGTACAAAATTGAATTGGATCCCTGTACTGAAAACCAAACTGTCATGTATGTGAAATTTTTACAAAGGAAAATACCAACATTCCATCACAAGCTGAAGCGCCAGAACTTTGTACAGTAAATACAGGCAAAGATGCTTAGTCTGGAGTCTGTTTCTCTTCTGTTTCTGGTAACTGTCTACAGCTGTTCTTTTTTTTTTTTGCCCTAGAATAGGACTGTGCAAAGATGAATTTCAGGTTTTCTTTAAAAAGAAAAAAAAAAAAGAAAAAGGCAAAAAAGCAAACTTTTTTTCCTCATGCCCTGCTGCAGAAATCCCAAGCTCTATCTCTGGCAAGCTTGGGCAGTCAGATTTGCTAACCGTGTAGTTTAGAGTGCCACACTATGGCTAACGAATGGATGTGCTCTGAAATAGTCATTTGAAAACTCTGAATAAACTTGAATAAGAGGAGGCAGGGCCACCTTTCGCTGATTTTCTTGAGTGTTTGGCAGTCAGAGGTGGGAGGAGAAGCAGAGTTAGTGCTTTTCATTGTGAAAGATTTGAAGCAGATTAGAAATGCAAATGGAAATTGTATTCTTTAGTATACTTCCATATGACTTGAGAAGGGCAGTTGGAGGTGAATAGTGAAGCTAATTATGACAGCCAGCAGCGCAGAGCAGAGAGGTTAAAATAATCCCCATTTGTATGTGGCAGCAAAGTGCAGCGCATGCTTTTAACCAGGAATTTGATATGATTGAAAAAGTAATTGCCATAGTTACTCATAAATTCCATAAAGTTGACTTCAGGGCTCCTGCTCTTGTTCTTTCTGTTGTGACTCTGCAAGTTGAACCTTTGAATGTTGTTACGTTGCAAAATAGGGTGGGAAGGTGCAACCAGACGTGCTCTCAGAGGAGACCAAAGGCAAAGCGGTCGGGGTTCTTCAAGGGCATGTTTGTGCCAAGATATCTCCTGCCTCACAGAAATCCCACGTATTGCCTTGACTGGGGCATTTTGTGTATCGGCTGCCATTTATGATCTCTGATTTTTTTTTTTTTTTTTTTTTTTTTTTTTTTCCCCCCCCCCCCCCCCCTTGCTTTTTCTCGGGTTGGTTTT
>NW_009258542.1:357106-383944 GCF_000687185.1 Egretta garzetta
TGGCCAGCCCCGAGGCAGAGCCGCTGCCGTGCTGAGGCTGTAGGAAAGCCATGCTTGTTAGGCTTTTGTGGGGAGCGGAGCCAAGGGGAGCCTCGCCCAGGGGCCTGAGCCTGCAGGAAGGGACAGCAGTTTCTGCTGGGGTGCCCTTTAGGTGCGTAGTGCAGGTGTTGTTTAAAAGTGAGCCCGTGAACTGTAAATCAGACATTTAGTTCAAGTATGACAAATTGATTTTTATTTGAAATAAGTGTATCTCTATGTGAACAGCTTTTGTATTTATCGATCTTTATCACAGCGAGTAATCTGTGCAGTGGGTTGGCTAGACTTTTTTTTTTTTTTTTTTTTTAATAAAATTTATGTTTATTCACAGCCACCACCTTTCCAAACCAATAACAAAGTGGAGGAGTCTGGAAAGGTTTAGCTGATTTTGTGGTGTCACTGCTTCATTTCCTTGCAGTTAAAAAAGAAAGAATCAGAATATTTATGAATTTAAATATTATTATTTTTTGCAAGTCTTTGAAGCTGTCATTTTGATTTATGTGGGCTCCATTTGATCTTGCATGTAAAACCAGCCCTTCATTGCTTTGAAATATTTCATTTTTATACAAATAATTATGTGTAACCTGCAGTGATTTCTCTCTGCTGCTAAACACAGTGCTGCTTTTAGAGGCCTGCCATTTCCCTCAAATAACTTCTAAGAAACATTGCTGTGGTTAGAAACTGCTGCTTTTGATAAATGATCTTACACATTCCAGTTAGGAAAGGTATGTGGGGTCTTAATTCCCTGGATTCAGAGTAATGACTAATGCAATCAATTCTGCTTGTTGTTATTTGTAGAAAACGATCAATACATTTGCAGGAAGACCGAAGGAGAGAGAGCACAGGAATTCTTTATCTAATTTTAATCGTCAGGTTTTTGCAAGTGGAGAATGGAGTGCTTCAATTCCTGTAGGCATGAAATGAGAGGTAACCCCGTAACCGCTTGGGTACCCCCCAATGCTGAGGGGTTTCTGGGTATGGGAGTCTCAGCACTTCAGAACTGCTGGGTCCTGCACTGGGGTCACAACAACCCCCTGCAATTGTACAGGCGTGGGGAAGAGGGGCTGGAAAGCTGCCTGGTGGAAAAGGCCCTGGGGGTGTTGGTCAACAACAGCTGAATATGAGCCAGCAGGGTGCCCAGGTGGCCAAGAGGGCCAGTAGCATCCTGGCTTGTATCAGGACTGGTGTGGCCAGCAGGAGCAGGGCAGTGATCATGCCCCTTTACTCAGCACTGGTGAGGCTGCACCTCGAATACTGTGTTCAGTTTTGGGCCCCTCACTACAAGAAAGGTGTGGCATTGCTGGAACATGTCCAGAGGAGAGCCACAAAGCTGGTGAGGGGTCTGGAACACAAGGCTGGTGGGGAGCGGCTGAGTCGTGGACCTGGGGTTGTTCAGTCTGGAGAAGAGGAGGCTGAGGGGAGCCCTTACAACTGCCAGGCAGGAGGGGGAAGCTGGGGCGAGTTGGCCTCTTCTCCCAGGGAACGGGCAATGGGACGAGGGGAAATGGCCTCAAATTGCACCAGGGGAGGTTTATATTGGACATTAGGAAAAATTTCTTCATGGAAAGGGCTGTCAGGCTCTGGAAGGGGCTGCCCAGGGAAGGGGGCGAGTCCCCACTCCTGGGGGTATTTAAAAACTGGGCAGAGGAGGTGCTTAGGGCCAGGGTTTAGTGGTGGGATGGCAGGGTTAGGGGAATGGTTGGGCTTGATGATCTTAAAGGTCTTTTCCAACCTAAATGATTCTATGATTCTGTTGCAGCTCTGCACCTGTAAAACGAGCCCTGACATCTCAGGAAGCACTCGTGACTGGCAGCCAGGGTAGAAAGAAGTAATTTCAAAGCTATGGCAAAAGTCAGTTTAAAGGCAAAGTCAGCTTTGTGGCTTCTGCTGTCGCCAATTTGTTTGGGGTCCTCTTAGTGTGATGGAGGAGAAATGTCTTTAAAATAAGAAAATCAATCTGGAAAGAAATTTACTGCAGAAACTCATTGGAACTATTTAATTTTTTTTTTAAAAAGTACCCACACTTCATCTGGATAACTGTTTCTTTTCTGTAGAAGTAGAGCATTTTGAGTTACAGTGTTTAGAGTTGTACTTCCCCAGGTATGGTCTGAGCTGTCTGGAACGGGCCAGCTGCAGTCTGGGAAGGGTTTGACAAAGGCAAGGCGTGAAGATTGTACCTAAGCGGGGAGAGGGATGAGATTTGTTCCTGCGTCAAGCAGGCGGGCAGGCCTCGGGGGTCTCTTCTGCTCACGCACTTTCGAATAACGAGGGGGTCGTGTTGGTCCCCTCCTGGTGGGACCCTCCGGCAGCTTGGCACACGCCAGGCTAGGTGCCATGGCTGGGGAGCTGTGCTGATGCTCTGCTCTGGCGGGGGGACATGCAGAGCACCCCAGCCGTGCCCGCCCCGCTGCCCGCGCACCGGCGGTGCCGTGCCTTTGCAGGCTGGGCCACAAGATGGCGGTCCCTCCTCGCCAGGTGCCGCCGGCGCTGCAGGAGTGGCCTCCAGTGCTGGGGGGAGTCGCTTCTGCCCCGGCAGCCCCGAGACCTAGGCTGGTTGGCCTGCCTGTCCCACCCTGACAGCAGGCGGGAAAGCTGCCCTTCGACACCCCGGCCGGATTCTGCCCAGCCAGCTGCTGCCCATCCTCTCAGCTTGCAGCCTTGTGCTCCTGGCCAGCCCCGGCACCCTCTGGTGCTGGTTTGCAGGCGCAGGCTGAGGGGACAGTAGCTGTGCCTCGAGATCTTCCAGGGACGTACGGCCGAGAGCAGGTCGGCGCTCCCATCCTGGTCTCAGCACCCTGAGGTCTCTCCTGGTGCAGGGGTGCCCTTTGCAGCATGGCCAGCAGTTGTGTTCTCCGTGAACGGCACGTGGTGGGAGCTGTGACTTTTGGGCACAACCATGGGTTAGCAGCACAGTAGTAGCTGCCTCTCTTCAGGCAATTCCAAATTTTGGAAGTCCTTGCTGTGTCCTGTGGCCCAACACAAGGTGTTGGGGATAAGGATGCTGGAGGCAGTGTCACGTGTGACTGCTGGAAGGGATGGCAGTGCCTGCCCCGTGCCCTTGCTGAGCAGGAGAGGTGATGCAGGGCAGTTTGTGTTTGCGCTCCCAGGCAGGGCTGAAGTCCTTGGGCTAGTGGGAGCCCTTCAGATGAGGATGTGTGCCTCTGGTACTGGGGAGGAGGACTCAGACTCCTGTGCCTCTGGTACTGGGGAGGAGGGTTTGGGGCTTGAGTTACTGCAGGGCTTGAAATAACAGCCAGGCTGAGAGCTCTTTGTTCTCTGGTGCTGTTAGCTTTGGCTTCCCCCGGGAACGGGAACCTTGCAGGGAGGCTGTGGCTGGCTGGAAACACTGTTTTTCCTCTTAGCCATTACGTCTGCTTGTAGACTTGTAATGTTCTTTCTTTTACTGTGCTGTGTAGGAAATTGAGTCTATTTCTGTTTAAATACTGGGGTAATAGAGCCTGCTATTTAGTGAATGATTTATGTAAATGGCTCTTTGTTTCACACGATTGGGCCTTACAGAGTGTAAGTTACATCGATAATGTAATTATGCCACTGCTGCCATTTCAAAGCAGCACGTTGTGGAGAAGCCTCCAATTTCTCTATAGAATAGGACTTGAAAACCTTGCACTTTTTAAATCAACTTTTATTCTGCAGCAAGAAAAAATAGTAGAGCTGAATTATAGAACAGCCTGTTCTGGAGTTGTCGACCTTTTTAGCTTGGAACCCAAGATTTATATCAGAATTTTGGAGCACCTATTATTGCACATCATAATTGCATTACATAAACTGAGTTAGCCTTAGAATGCAATTTCCCCACCTTTCCTAAAGCTCTGTATTTTGTTTAATGTTCATCTTTATCTGGTGGTCAGCATTTCTTTAGTCTGGCATTTGTATTAGTGTGGAGGTTACAGTAACTTTTGGGTATTATTTGAGCTCAATAAATTGTCTTGCATTTTTAAAGTGTTGAATGTTGGTTGCATTTTGCAATGGAGAGTAAGGTCCTTGTAGCCTTCTCTGTTTCATTTCTAGCCAGAGCAGTTTTGTAAGTTCCAAAATAGACTATGCATCCTTAGAAGTCCTGTTCTCGTGCATACATTTCCTATATAGGATGTTGCCCTACAGGCGACCTATACGATTTTGGCATAATTCCTATGCAGTGGAGGTCTTGGAGTGAGAGTCTCTTTCTTCCAGCCTTGAAACGACTTGTCTGTACAGCCTAAGGAAAATGAGGTTAGCTTGGGCAGGAGCAGGCAGTAGCAATCCCTTATCCTTGCTGCATGCCAGCCCCTGAGCAGAAGAGCATGCCCTCTTGCCAGGGTGGACCCCCGCTGCAATCCCAAGTGACATCCTGCTGTCACACTCTTCTAGCAGCTTTTGCAGGACAGTGAAATGTCACATACCAGAGTCTGCGTTCAGGTGACGTTGCACTGTACCTTTCCAGCTTTTTGCTGGAGGAAATAGGTTTTGTGGCTGAACGTGCTTAGCAGCAGCGACGAGGAGCGTGCTTGCTGCAGAAACTCAGGATGCTGTTGTTCTCTGCGGAGTGTAGCATGGGGGACTTTGGCCCATTGAGCTGCCATGCTGCTGAAAGCTCTGCTTGGCCCTTCTTTGAAAAACGTGATGTGGGTCAAGGCTCGCATCTTCATTTCTATGGTATGGAGGGTGCGTGGAAGATGTCTGTATGCTGCAGCAGAAGCTAGCATCTCCCCTTCCAGCAATTTTTCTCATAGTATTGTGCGTTTTCTTGTTTGTTTTCTAATCTTACTAAATTCTTCCTTTCTGCTAATTTGAATGAAGGCTGCAGATTGTTAGTATCAGGCAGCTCATACCTGTTGAGAGAAGCTATGAAACTGCTTCTGACTTGACAGATGACAGGTAGCAATTTTCTTTTACCCATGTAAGAAGTGGTAATCTTTACCCTATGCATTTTTATCCCAGTATCCCAGTCCCATGGAGAAACACGTCACAGCTGTAGAAACAGTGGAAGAGAAAACAGGTAAGCTGCCTGACTTTTCTTACAGAGCTAATTAAAATTTTTCATAACCTTTAAAATTAATAATGTAATAGTTGTATTTCAGTAGAAGCTGGGCACTGCAGACATGCTTGGGATTCCTGTGTCCTGGACATTGTGTAAGCAAGACCAAGAAAATATTGCTGCCACCCTGAATTTTCAGCTTATTCCGAGGCTGTTAGACATGTTACACCTGGTTTTCTGTAGTATGTTCTTTTTTCGTGTGGCTCCTTGGCATTTCCGTGATGGTTTCTATCTGCAGTGCTCTACAGAGCAGATGTAAGGCCCCTGGAAGGAA
This sequence comes from Egretta garzetta, assembly GCF_000687185.1. NCBI lineage: Eukaryota > Metazoa > Chordata > Aves > Pelecaniformes > Ardeidae > Egretta > Egretta garzetta. Next base: position 362,452 of record NW_009258542.1, read on the forward strand.
GCACAGTTTGCTGTGTGGCTCAAGCCTCAGGCACTCCACAGGCATCATGCCACTTGGCTTTCATGATCCCTGCCTTTGGAGGGATCACCTGCTGTTTCACTTACCAGATGAGGAGGTAGTTCCAGGAATCAGAGACTTGTGCGGTGGCCTTTTAGGATGCTGACAGAAAGCAATCACAGATCATCAGTCTCTTGCTTAATCAGTCAGAATTCCTGAAATACTGAAAATCAGATGTTACTGTTTCCCAGTCATGTTGACAGGAAAATAAATCTGCCCAGGTCAGAGCGCAGTTATCAGATCAGCTCCGCTGATACACATGGATTTTTGTTTTCCAGTTGCTGAGCTTGCAGGAAATGTTTGCCATTAGGCACTTAAGGTTGCTTGCCTGTGCAGAGGATGTATTAAAGTTATGCCACCACGTGGGTAACAAATACTGTAGGACTTTGCATGGAAATACCCACTTTTCCTCCTAATATGGGAATAATGATAAACTACTCATTTGGGATTAGATAAGAACTTGTGGACTTTAAATTTTTATTCCCAAATGCTTGTGGATGCTCTTTATCATACATTTGGAGACGTCTCTTGTTTTGCAACTCAGGTTTAATGGTGGCTCTTAATTCCAGGCTTATGCTCTCTTTCTAAGCAAGGTTGGTGAGATTCAAGAAAGCCGAGCATTAGTGCTGCCGTTGCCGTTTTCTTCAAATGCAGTAAACCACTGTTCCTGCAGAATGCTTTTCTGCTTTACGTTACATGGAAATAGATGCTCCATATTATTAATGTGATGTGTTTGTTAGAGTTCTGGAAACCAAACCCCATGAAGTTTTCATTGCACAGATCCCACCGAATGCAACTGTTCGAGAAGGTACTTTTTTATCCTGAGAAGTCTTTAACCTGGGCTGCCTGCCAGCTGGCTTCTTGATCGGTAGCATTCTGTTCTTCATCTGGGTCATTAAATATTAAAAGGCAAAGTGATTCTAAAAGCCAACCGTTTTTTGGAGATACTAAATAACTGTAATTTGTTTCCTAATAGATAGTTTTGTCCTTGTCACGGTCCAACTCAATACAAAAGTAAATGTGTGATGAGACAGGACTGTTCTATAAATCTCGTACACAGTGTGTTTGCCCAGAGAATGAGCCTGAGAATATAAATTGGGGTGGGCATAGAAATAAACTAAAACTTAGGTCTGTATGTTGGTCCGGTAGCTGTGTCACCTGAGCTTTTCCCTTGGCCCAGTCATAGTCCACCCGGTGCCACCAGGAGCAGGGTTCTCCAGTGGGTCCTGCCAGACCCTGCATGGGCTGTGGGAGGGAGTCCTGTGTGCACCCACGCAGCCTGGCACTGGCACCAGCACTGCCTGCAGTGCTTTGCTACCCAGGAGCACCACTGTAAATGCCAGTAAAATGTTTGTACCGCATGCTGGATAAGGGGGGGGGGTCTGGATCGCAGTGGTGGATGCAGATGCCCTCCTCCTGAGGCAGAACACAAAATGCCCATAGCAGTCTTATTTACAGCCTTCTGTCTGGTAAAGCAGCAGAAATACTAGGTTATACTTTAAAAAACCCCAAACCAACCACCTCCCCACCCCCGTGCTCTGTTAATTTGCCAGCATTTCTTCTTGCATATTTACTGTGATGTGAAGTCTTCCAACTACCTTGTTTTTATTAAGAAAAAAAAAAAGGTAAAATTTGCTGCTGTAACTCTTCTCTTCTGATTTTCTTTTATCATCAGATTTGTCTACGGGGATTATTTACCGGAGGAGAATTGCAACGTGCCAGAATGTAATTCCTGAAATTTTAAGAAAGGTAACTACATTTAGAGAAATTCAGTCAAGTTGTAAAACCTTAATGCTTCACTGTGGTTTATCTTGTTTAAAAGGATCACCTTTCCTAATGTTCGTTTTTTTTTTTTTTTTTTTAACTGGAAAAGTTAATAGAGTATGGGCTCTGTAGGGATCTGCCCTCAGTCCAGGCCTATTTGAATTATTTGCTTACAAAATGGATAATAAACTGCAGTATTCCTGTATCACATTTGCACACATACTGAAGCTATACTGGATGCAGCTACTTGAAGAATGAACTAAATTTAAAATCACCTTGAAAAAATTCGAAGAAATGGTTTGAAGTAACTATACTGGAGGAGAATTGCAACGTGCCAGAATGTAATTCCTGAAATTTTAAGAAAGGTAACTACATTTAGAGAAATTCAGTCAAGTTGTAAAACCTTAATGCTTCACTGTGGTTTATCTTGTTTAAAAGGATCACCTTTCCTAATGTTTTTTTTTTTTTTTTTTTTTTAACTGGAAAAGTTACTTTTAAAGAGAAGTTAAGAGAAAAAAATTCTCTAGGAACTGATTTTATATTTAACTTGAATGGACAAAATTGTAGCCTTGAGCACACTTAAGATGTAAGTGGTGGTGGTGGTTGGTTTACAGGCAGTGATGGGCTTTTAACTTTTGTACCTGGAAAAAATAAAGCTGTTTTAAAATGTTATCTGGGACAGAGTGAAAATATAGCCATTCCCCCCACCCCAATATAATAATCTTATTGCTGTCAACATTCACTATTTTTGTGTGGTAGATGGTATTTTTACAAAAGCCCAGGTTTGTGGAAGTCAGCAAGAAGGTGGCAGCTAGTGATAAACACTGGGTAACTATTTCTAAGCTCAGCTCATGTATTTTGGATGTCTGATCCATGGCTCCTGAACACATCGGGTTGTAATCTCTCACAAAACCATTCTGTAAGTGAACTCAGAGGAAATTAAAATAATACTTAATGTGCCTGTAGTATGTTGCAAGTTAACTACAGCATCGTAGTGTCCCTGTAAAGAAGGTAAAACGTGACTCCTTAAAGGCTGTAGAAATCGTAAGGACCTGGGTTGTGCAATCCCTCAGTGTCTCTCTCTTGTGTCGCTTTTAGTGACAGTCCTTTCTTCACAGTTTGTTATGGGAGAAGAATTAGCCTTAATTTATTATTTGTTTTTTTGCAGAGTATCTTGCAGCAGATAGTCTGTGTACAGAAAAGTACATTTGCATTCATGCATGGTTAAATAACTGTACTATTTCACAGCCTGCATGCTTAAAATACGCATGTACTCTTTTCCTGGTGCTGACGACTCTGTATGGTTTTGCCTCTAAACATGTGTTTGTCTCTTCCAAGCCTCACCTGCCAAGGCGAACATATCGTTGCCCTATACATGCAGAATGTAAATAAACTGATGGTGAGATTTTCATCCCTTCTTTGGCCCATGCTTGCTAGATCAAGGTCACTTAGGTTGACAAGTGGGCTCTCAGAGGAGGAGGCCTCCTGGGAGAGAGGGACTGGAGCAGGGCAGCAGCCTCTGTGCCTGGCAGCAGGAGCCTGCGGAGGTGCAAGCCTTTCTCCTGCTCTCGTGGTTTAGCTGGTGGGTTTGGCTGCCTTGCATGTAACTGTTTGGAAGTGGCTTCTGTTATCCTTTGTTGTCGTAAATTAGCTATTAGCAGCAAGAGAGAAAGCATGAAGTGATGCAGGTAAGTTGGCCTGTAGTGGTCTTGCAAGTCCAGCTCGGGGCCGAGCAGCTTCCCTAAGTCTTGGTGTGTTTGCATGGCCTTTAGTAGCTGCTGAGGAAGTGGATTCTCATCAGGGCTAAACACAGCTGATGGGCCCTCCTCCGTAATCCTCAGTCTTACCCTCAAGGCTAGTAGTACTTTTGAAATATTTAAAGTGATTCTACCTTCTTTTTTTAAAAAAAAAAAAAAGCAAAAAAAAAAAAAGCTATAATTCTTCTATTTCCCAGGTCAGTGCCTTAAAAGTGCCCAACATCTACCTGGAAGAGGAATCTTGGCTTAATACACAGAAAAGAAACATGGCTATGAAAAGTCATTGTCTTACATGGACACAGTATGCATCTCTGAGTGAGGAGTCTGTCTTCAGAGAGAGCTTGGAGAACCCAAACTGGTGAGTCCTGGCCTCTGGGTGTAGCAGTGCCCCTGTGCTGGCTCAGAGCTGCTACTGCAGGCCCACGGCCCTGAAGAAGGATTTTCTGTTGCCTTCTGAATGCTTGGAATAAGAGGGGTCTGAATAATAATTTCTTCAGTATGTCTGGAATGCATTTGAAGCAGCAACTGTAGATGTTCTGCAGCTTTCCTCTGACTTGTTCAGATGCAAGGTTAGGTTCTTTGGCCAGAGCACAAATAATTGCTGAAAATTAATTTTGTGTGTGCTGCTCTGCAGTCGTAGAAGGCTGCCCTGCTGTTCCCGCACAGCAGGCGTAGCCAGAGTATTCGTTTTGCTCTCGTATCTACTAACAGATGCTTGGACAGCAGTTTAAAAATTACCAGCTCCCTCCTGCTTGCCAGCCATTGGCATGGAGCATACTTGTTCCCAAACAATTTTCTTTCTCTGATCCACTGTGCCTCAAAGGTGTAAGCTGCTGTGGGACTTTGCCTGGGAGAACACACACTTGGTTTTCTGCAGGGTGGAGCCTAGAAATCTCTTTATGCACATTTGCAGCAGGATCAGAGTGGAATTTCTAATTCTCGTAGCATTGAAATGAGTAGGTATGTGATATGTATGACTGTCTTTAAAAAAAGATTTATTTCCAGCTGATGTCAACCCTATTAATTCTTACTTTGTTCTGGTGTCTCTTGTAATTTGTCATTACTTTTGCCTTGTGATGTTCCCTGGGAAGCATGGCAGGGTTGTCCAGCAAGGTCCATGTGACTTGGGAAAGCTCTAAGCATGTTGAAGAAAAAAACACCAACTTCAGATGAAATTAAAATCCTTGTGGCTCAGGCATTTTTGAAAGCCCTATGCTGGGACGTTGCTGTTTGAGGACGCATTCCTCTGGCTTTTTAAACTGTTTTGTTTCAAAAGTTTGCTGCGACCCTCTGTCCTTACTGAGGCTTCCTCCGCATCAGAGTTGCATTGCAACTGTAGGCGTTGGTCCTGTTGGTGTAGAAACTCTTAAGTACTGCAACTGATCACTCACTCATGCCCTGTTTTCAAGACTTTTCCGTTCCAGTTTAGGAAAGATACTGTCCTCAGTGTGCTGCTGCAGGCTTGCACAGGAGAGTTGTCCGAGCTTGGTGTCACCACTGTTTGCTCTTACCTTAAAGCATACTGTGGCAATCAGGAAGGCAGAGCTGTAGCTGGGCTGCCCGAGTGTGATTGCAGCCTCAGCAGGCTCACTTACACAGGCTTTCGGTGTCTGCTGGGGCGACGGTGCCTCTGCAGGTACCGTGGGTGCCGATGCAGGTCAGCAGCTGCAGTACGTAGGTGCAGGAGCCCGCGGACCTCAGCCAAGCTGCCCTGGCCAGGTATGTTCAAGGATACCTGGGTGTGCCTGTGCACACCACTGTTACCTCTTCAGGAGTTTTATGGAGGTAATTGGATCTAACAAATGCTGGCTGACAAAACAGGCGTGAAATTTCAGCTGCATGTAGCATAAGTATGGAAATCTACATTTCAAAATGTAAATTTTGAATAGACGAAGGAATTATGCAAAGGGCATAACATTAGCAGCATACTATTGCACTGGAGAGAAATAAGAAAACACAGAATGAGGAGACTCAAGTGATCCTCATTAGTGGGAAAATTGTACATTATGCCTCTAAAGAGAGAACAATGTTATGAAAGTGATGGTAACCTGAGTACAGACAGAAATCTCTCTGTCTTTCCTCCTAAGCCCTGCCGGGCAGATTTCAATAGCAACCTTCTGAAACTCTTCAGGGCACTAAAAGCGTGAAGAGAATGAGAAAATTCTGTACCTCGGTCAGACACCCTGTGCGTGTTGTAGTGAGCTGTTTGTTTGTTTCATCAGCTTTAACATGATGTTGTTAAGGATGCTGATAAATGAAAGCAGAGCACCGCTTTGCTGGCTTGCATCTTGATCAGCTGCACAAGCAAGTTGACTACCTTTGCCTCTCCCCGCAGCTCCTGGGTGCGTGGTGGGCTCCGTGCCGGGCACTGCCTGCTCCAAACCCAGCAGGGAGCTGGTGGCTCTGGAGGTGTTGGGGAGGTGACTGCAGGCTGCCCTGCGGATGTTCCTTGGGGTGCGTTACAGCTGCCGTGCCTGCAGCCCTGCTCTCTGCTTCCGCAAGGAGATCTCTTGCCAGTGGGGTTAGTGACAGAGCTGCTGCTTTGGAGAGCTGCAGCCTGGTCCCAGCCATGCGTGGTAGGAATGCAGAATATTTCTACCCCTGTCAGATGAAGTTATAACTGTCTGTGCTGACTTCAGCCCAGCTACTTTGTAGACCAATATGCTGTAGAAAATGAAACCACAAATCCAGTCCCTGCAAGGACTGGTGGCTTAGACATTTAGCAGAATCTCATCCATAGGACGTGAATTAGTTTACCCAGTTTGAGATTGGCAGTTACATCCTTTATTATATTCAGCTAGAAAACCGCAAGTCAGGCAAGGGAGACTGCGACCTTCCTGATGTCCCTAATGGAACTGGGGCAACTGAAGTGATGCTTGCTTAGTCCCAAACAGTCAATTTAACCACAGCGTAGTTCTTTCTCTTAATGTCAGGTGGTTATTTCAGCCTAAATAAATGTGAACGCAGTGATGCCAACTGCTGCATATTCTTGCAAAGTGAATTATTGTGGGTGCTTCCAAGCAGAGCATATAACGCCTGAAAAGAGCTAGCAGCAAACAAACATTACCATAAATAAATTCTAAACCATTGAAAGAGGCGTGATGAGGCATATCTGTATATTCAGAGGCCAGAAAGCACCTGTGTTATCCTCTTGGCTGAACTCCTTCATGACACTTTTTATTTCGTTTCCGTGATTTAATTGCTATTATAGACAAGCATCTTGTCTTGATGTCTAAAGAAAGCCCGTTAGTCCCTGCGGGCAAGGTCTGGCTGCAGGCAGGGTGGGTCCAGACCCAGATGGTGTTTGCCTGCAGAGGGTCTGGGGGGGCTTGCCAGTGCTGCCCGAGTGTTCACTGGCACTGCTGTGGGATGTGGCTCTGGGGGGCTCCGGGGCTCAGAGCTTTCACTGTGGGTGTATCAAACCAGCGTGAATCCCGTCAGCCGCTCTCCACCACTTGCGTGTTTGGGTTAGTGACAATTTCTTAATGACTCACTTGCGCTTACCCTAAAAGCGTGCATTACATGCGTTAGGTCTGAGCTTGCTTTCCACCCAGCTGAGCTGGGCAGTGTCTGTGTTGACAGGGAGGGCTCTGGGAAGAGTTGTCTGTGCACAGTGCCAACCTGAAGGGGAAAGTCTGTGGCAAAACTCCCCTGTAACTGCCTCATTTATGTTGAAGTTGCGTACTGGGCAAATTTCCGTGTGTCTGGGCAAGTTATACCTGTCTTCCCTGAGTAGCTTGAATTTTGTCTCTGGTGTCATTTGCTATCCCTCTGTTTTTTGGTTTGACTGCTTTCCCCCTCCCTGCCAGGAGCAGTTATTCTGCTTTTTCAATTTTTATCCCTCAATTGTCATCAGTTTCCTTTTATTACCCAGCACATTCCCTCATTTTGCACAGTTGAGGGAGCTGACGTCTCTCACAGCACGGTGGGTGCAGGGCGAGAAGGTGTTTCCCTGATGCACATGATGCATGAGCAGGGCTTGTCAGCTGGAGACGGGAATTAAAAAGATCTCCTGTACAAAAAGGTCCCTCTTTTGAAGAACCTTGCATTGGATGTAACTTTTAATTTGGTTTTGAAAGCCATGCAGGCTTTGGGAACTCTCCCTGATGCTATCTGAACAAGAATATTGCTAGACTTTTTATACTAAAGACACTTTAATTAAGCTCCCATCATGAAAACAATTAGACTGAATTTGCCGTACTTAACTAGTCAATAATTTAGTAGTTGGATCTCATTAATAGACTTCTCCCTGTGACTGTGTTGTAATGATGCGGCATTGCCAGCTGCGTGCTACACGAATCAATCGGAGATCAATATTTTCCTTGAGCCTCCCTTTTTTGTCCCCTACAATGACGAAACTGCAAAATGAATAAATAAGTCCCAAGCAGAGCAGCTGAGTTCAGTGGTGGATTTTTACTCCTGACATCCATCCTGTGGCTGAGGGGAACTTCTCATGTTCTCCAGCTCCTTCACTTGAGCTCCACATTTGTTGTCTTACCGAATTGCATTGACAGAAATCATAAATGGGCACGGCCCGCTGAGGGTATCGGTGGTGCCAGGTTCGTGTGCACGCTGTGGGGGTAGGAGTGGGGGCTCCTCTCCTCACTGCTACCACTGCCTCTGTCCAGCTTGGGTGGGATGATGTCCTGAGGACCCTAGAATCGTACAAGCGTATTTCACTGTGTCTGCAGTTGGCTTTCGTGATTCTGGAGACGGCTGTGTGTCCTCTCCAGACCTTGCTCTGTGTCGCTGCTCTTCCAGCTTCTCCAGTAAGCGCTTGTCTTTCCTGAAGCAGAGTCCAGCTGGACCTTCAGCAGCGCTCACCACGGGAGAGGGTTGTTACAAACCTCTCGTTATGCTGATGTTCCTGTGTCTCATTATGTTTGCCTTTGAGATTGTCATACAAAATATGTGAGCGTAAGAGATTAATCCCTTACTCGGGTATCAAACGCTACCTTTCTAATGTAGAGTTTACACTTGATCTTTACTAAGTAGACAGAAAAATAAAAGGGTGTTATCTTTCTGTTCCTTAGGACAGACTTCACACAAAAAGGCAGAATATCAGTTACGGGGGCAGGTTTGCTCAACTGTGTGTTGGAAGCTTTTGCTCAATCATTTTTAAAACAAGGTGTGAAGAAGGTAAGTCATTTATTGCTTGAATTTCTTCCCTGAATTATATTCTAAAGTTTTTCAAATCGCCAGATCATCTGGGCTCAAAATTAAACTGATGTTTTAAGTCTGGATTCTTTACATCTTTTAATTGATGAGAAAATATTTGACCTTTCCTTTTGTCTACAGAGAATAAGCAGAACAAAAATGGATTTAATTTTATTATGGTGATAGTTTTATTTCAAATACATTTTGAAACACAGCATGTATGACTGTATCAGTTTCTGTAATTCATTCTTATTCCTGATTTCCCTCAGGCATTGAAACAGTTCTTCTTCCTAATGCCTCATTGTACCAGCTAATACTGTAATAATAATTTGTGGTTCTATAGCACCTTTACACTGAAATAGTCAAAAGTAGTCAACATGAATTTATATTGTGTCACACATTTTTCTCCAGTAATGTTAGATTTTTTTTTTTTTGGCAGCTTGATGTATTTACAATAGCCACAGTCAATCTCCCTGTAGCGGTTCTGTATACTTCAATAGTTCTGTCTTTCAGTAAGAATTATGAAAGAGGATAAAAGCTATCCAGCAGAGCATCCCAAGGGAGTTAGTGTTCAAAGGCCTTTCGTTTCTGGGAGTCATGGCATATTGATAAACTAGGTTTAACAGCAACGTCTCCTGAAGCATTCATTGGGAAATGAAGTTTCATGGAAATCTTGTTCTTTGGAAGTTTGTGCCTTGAAGAGATTTGGGGGTTCAGGTTGTGCTGTGCAGACTGTTTAAAATTTACTCCTCCTGAAAAAGGAGCAAGAAGGAGAAGGAAGGAATATTTTATTAAATCTTTTCCCCACTCCAGTTTGTATCTTGTTTCAGATGAATTAAAGCATGTATGTGCATGAAAACACAGCATTTTCATGGCTGGGCTCATGAATCTTACGTACTGCAAAGCTATAATGAACTGTATTTACCACTATTTATCATTTTTTAGTTATCTGATGGAGAAATTAGTTTTTCAGATGAAGTTAGATGCCCACAGTTCAGATCATGCCTTATGCCATTCTTTAATTATTTATGGGGACCAAGTGGTTAGTACTGTCGAAGTATTTATTTTTTTTGTTTTGGGTTTTTTTGGTTTTGTTTTTAAGCAAAACCTTAGCAGTGTCCTGCCTTTTCTCCCACTGAAGTTGGTGGGTGTTGGAGCGTGGAGCCTGGGCAGCACCTGCAGTCCCTTTGGACACTCTTCTCTCCAGTGGCGCAGGGGCCAACAGCCCCAACCTCTCAGATTTTGGAGTCTGTGCCCCAAGAGCTGTAGATGGAAATGTATTTCCAACAGCATGGCCATTTATCCATTGGCTTATTCTTGATAACTATAAGATCTTCTTGTTGTGGCTTTAAAAGAAAAAAAAAAAAAAAAAAAAAAAAAAAGACAGAAGTAGACAGCTATGCTAGTGTAAGCAATGACCGTGAGCAACGAAACACGTCTTGCTGGCTTATGGCAGGGGGGGGGGGGGGGGGGGGGGGCTCATGGTATCTCTACGATGCTGCATAAGAAATCCTTTAGCAATTTTGGCTATGTCTGCAGATCTGTGAAAAAGAAAAATACAAGCACACCAGATCTGGTATAAATGTACAGTCTTGCCTGGTTTTCCCCCCCACCTCCAAAACATCTGTCTCCCTAAGACAGCAGCTGTAGCTACGCATTTCATTTCTCCTAAGGTGTTAGACAGGGCTCCTTTTGTGGCTTGGCCATAGAGTAGTTCTGAGGCACATTTTACCCAAATGTAATAAATGGCAATATAAAGATGATATTTAAAGTTTTAAAATGTACGTTGCATGAATGACGATGCTTGATCAATGTTCTCCAAGCTTCCATTTACTTCTTATCTTCCAGTACCTGATCTGCATCCTTCCTAATGGCCTGACCAAAAAGGCATTGCTTTTCTTGCACCTGGTATAATTGGTTGGAATCTGTAAGGGTGTTACTTTCAAAGCCAAACCATGATTCCTGCTTTATCTCCTCAGTTCTGACAGCAGTGCACTTCTCCATCCATCTGTTTGGAGACACTCAGATGAGATAAGGGAGTAAGGAAACAGTGGGAGGCAGCAACATGAGGGGGCAGAGGAAATGGAGTCGGGGATGCGCTACATGAAGAGCAGGAGAAGATACTGTATGCTTATTGAATTTTGTGAATGACTGCAGTAAAGCTCATGTATTCACACAGTCAATATTTAATATCTTTAGTTCATAGAGAAGAGTTGCTATTCATAAAACTATTCATGGACACCAAAGGCACTGATCTTTTTAATAATTTTTTTTGTAACTGAGCTATGAGCCTATTCTGTGGGTAGGTGTTTTTTTAATGCCTAACAGAACGACAGTGACGTTTTATGGCTCCTCATATTTGTCACATGTCTCTTATTTTATTCCAACTCTGAACAAAAATACAAGAGAGAAAGTTCTCCTGACCTGCTTTTGTTTGTAGAAGTCATAGTGCATTTGGGTGGAGACTACAGCATTTGATTATTTTTTTTCTTTACCTGTTCAGAAAAGGTATTAATGAATGATATGCACCCACGTTATTGCTTCCTGAATAATTCAAAAGTCTGAGCAGATGTGCCAGTAAATCCCAGCTACCAGCACAGCCCGTTCTGGGTCTATTGGCGAGAGCCTGGCTTCCTTCAGAGAGGAGAAAGGATGCTCTGTAGTCTGCAGGCAAAGTCTGGGAGAAGTTTCCAGCCCAGGAGGGGTAGTGGTGGCCCCTAAAGTCAGCCTTTGTGTGTATGAGTTTTTAAAATCTGTTTTAAAAGTGTCCTAATTAGTTTGTACCTAACTTATGATGATCTCTGCCATAGTGAAGCAGTTCTGAGTGATTTTAAGGCCACGCAATAAAGGAGCATTTGTAGCAAGAAACTTTTGTTACGTTGGTAGATGCTTTATCTGTTGCCTCTTAAACGTTGTGACATTTCTGTCATTTTCACTTCTTGGTTTCTTTTTTAGATTCCTTTTGCTTGACTTGAGTATATAAGGAGACGAAATTAAAGGCTATAATGTAGTCTTTGTTAAATGATGCAGTTGAGCTCAAATAACAAATATTTAACTGAAAAATGTTTTGTCATGGCTACAAAAAGAATGAAAGGTATTAGGTGCGCTTTTCAGAGAGAGCATAAAATTTTCTGCTAGTCTGTTAAAATGCTGCCCTGCTTTTGTACTGGCAATGGAAATGAGGTACGCGTTGTAATATGCATTGCCTCCATCACATTCGAACAGGCCGTTTATGCTTTCCCTGTACATCACTTAACGTCTTATTTAAAACTTTCAGTGTTTGGTAAAGATGTGGAGGATGTTACAGATGTAATATATTCTCCCTGTCCCTATTAGCTGGGAGTTCGGTCTGGCTCCTGGCAGATATTCCAGATACAAACGCAGGCTGCTCAACAAGTCTGTGGTGCTGGAAACTCCTCAGACTGCCATTTCGTGTTTCCTTCGTTATCCTGCCACCCCGCTGCTGGGTCCGTGTGCCCTCTGTGGCTGCAGTGTACTGGCTGCCCTCACTGGAGGGTTCTCCTGTAGCCGTTCCTGAACTGGGAATCTGCTGGGCTCCCATCCCTTTGAGTGCTTTGGGGTATTACACCAATAAGGGCTGTATGTAGACACATACGGCAGGAGTAGCTTCTTACAGTCACAGAGTACCTCCACCTTTGAAAAATAAAACTATTCTATGGCTTGTCCATCAGAGAAGCTTTTAAGCTGCAGCTATAGAGGTGCAGAGTTTAATGGGTAGGCAGTGTTTGTTCTGCATTTCAAGCGCATCATTGCACTCTAAGCAGTGTAAATTTAGCTCCTTTAAGCCTGATCTCCTGGGGCTGAGATTTAAGTGTTTGAACTTTAGTTGAAAGGAATATATTGATTAGGCTTTGATTTAGTCGTTCCTTGCTGAAAAGATACTGAGTAATGACTTGTACCTGCCCTTTCGTATTTTATTCATTTAATGGAGTCCCCTCTCATTCCCCTTTTCTTCCTCAACGCCATTTTGCTTAAAAGTCTGCAGTGCTATGAGGAGAAATAAAAGAAAAAGCAGTTGTCACACTGTGAACATAATTGATTCAATAAGTAACATTTTTAAATTCCTTCGGCAAACCTCTCAGTCTTCACTTATGTCAATTAGTGCTTCATTCTGTAAACAGTGGCATGTCCAATTTAGACTGATAGACTAAGGTAGTCAGCTGATTGCCTTCTACAAAGAATAGGCATGGAAGACTAACTGTTCTTCATAGTTATAAAATAGCTTGTCCAATTTTTTTGTAGAGATGTGAAAAGAAATTCTCTTGACCTATTTGTTAAAGTTAATTGTCTTTTTTCACCTCTGCTCACAGTGACTCAAACTGAGAGATCCTTTTTCTTTTATCTTTACAAACAGAGAGCACACTAGGGTAAGCCTTAGCCCCACACAGGTTATAGATAAGCTCCAAGCTTGCTTCAGTTCACAAGATCTGACCAAATGTTCGAGGTAGGGTTGGCAGATTACTACAATTCCAGTACACAGCCAGAGCCAAAAAGTAGGAGAGGGAGGAATGTTGTGGATTTTCTTATCTAAAATGAGTGGGGTTTGCTTTTCACTAAATAGGAAGCTTCTTCTCTCTCACTTTGTACTGAACCTTGAACTTAAATTCATTCCAAAACAGTGAAGTATCTGGCTGTGGAGCAGTCTGTAGCCCTGACGTGGGAAGAGCACTTTGTTGAAAGCTTCCCCTCTTTTTTGAGGTGGCTGCCCTGCTGTAGGTGGTTCAGTGGTTTGCACCTGTGGAGCTGTTGCTGATTGATGAGCACCTAGGGCTCATCTGGGGTGAACCCCCCCAGACAAACCAACCCCCTAGATTCAACCTAAATTTTGCTTTAATTAATACTCTATTATTTGGTAGTTCCTCCTTTCTTCACACATCAGTCCTGGAGAAGAAATACTCACCCTCATGGTCCTCTGATGGCATTTTTTTTATTTCATTTCAATATTAACTTTCCTTCATTATAGAAATAATTGTAGGGGCTTCTATGGGGAGCTTTCATCCTTGCATACCCAGTTGCTTGCAAAGAACATGAGCGATGGTATTTCTGTTTTAAAGAGGGACATACTAAGGTCCAGGGGTGAGAAGTAGCTGGTTCCATGCAAAGCAGTGGCAGAACTGGAATAAAATGTGTGACCTGGTCAAGTGCCCTGGCTTTGTGCAGCCCTGACTTGGAAGAGCTTTCAAGCTGCGAAGGCTCCTTTGTCCCCTCCAGGTTCCCCTTGTGCAGCCTGTGCGTGAGCGCTCCTCATGCCCCCGGGCAGTGGGGAGAACCGCACTGAGTTAGCATGGCACCATAAGATGCAATTTCTTTTTTTTTTTTTTTTTTTTTTTAAGGCTTTACTGGTATGTTGTGGGGTGCCCTTTCTAATGCATGAAATACTTAAGTTGCCTGTAAAACTGGCATTTATTTGTGCTTTTTTTCCCCAGGGTATTAAAATAATGGAGACACTTCTTCAGGAACAGTATGGGTGATCGTGCTCTTAATGAGCAGCTGTAAGTGCAACATCCATCTATAGATAAACAAAATTGTTCAGCATTTGTGATACCTATTGCACATTGTGCTCCTTGTAGTTCTACAAATAAATGTGTGTGGGGGGTTGTCCATTATAAATAACATGCAACTTTCAAGGAATTTTCAAGAAAGTAATGATTTACTACAGCATTAGGCTCAGTACTATTCCAGAGTTTCTGAAGAGTATGCTGATGGAGACTATTTCTGCAACCTGCATTATATCCTCTCCTCTCTGTTAATATATCATGGGTGCGATTGATAGTCCTAGTAAAATAAGGTATTGGTTCTAGCTAAGGATTCTTACTGAAAAGTAGTGTCTTCAGGGGTTATCTGTGGAGGGAAAATTTGGTCAACTCTTAAATTAGCTTCAGAACAAGAGCAAATGGCTATTGATTACCTCCTGATAAACTACTTCTAAAACTTATTTTCTCTGCTTTTGCAGGAGAAGATGTATTTGCATAGAGTTTCCGTGGAACTGCATATCTTCATTGCCATCGGAATTCCATGGCTGTTGTCTGAATTTTACTGGTACCATTTTATTGAGGAAAGAGGGTTCAATATGCGCGGCTGGAAGAAAAGACGACCACAGACTGCAAATCTTTTACAAAAGATTAAGGAATCATACTGCTTAAGGGAGTGTTGATCATGAAAATCACAGAGGAACAATCGTAAGCTTGGAAATTTTCCTGTGAATTGGTGCTATAATCTCTAGAGACTGAGAATTCGGGAAGGGAACATAGAGCAACAAAACAGAAATAGCCCTTGTTGCTATGAAGACACCCTTGCCTAGTCAGCCAGTTGCTTTGTGTCTTACCAAGGGAGGTGCAAGCACACCCTGTGTGCTGTTTATTGCACAGCTTAATTCTGTGGGGTAGACGCTTCATTCTACAGAGATGAAGCTCAGCTGTAGCAGCTGAGTAGGGTTACTGTTCCCCGCTTGAGTCACTCATTACTTCAGTTCTCATTGCTGTGTTGGAAATATTTGGTTATTATACCCCTGCCAGTGTGATCATTTTCAGCTGTAAAGACATGCCTCAGTACAAGTTTTGCATATATTTGAATTCTTTCAGAAAGTATTTCTCTTCTACTGCATCTGAATAGAAGAAGAGGAAACCTGGAGGGGAATTGATCAAGCGCAAGTTAAGTTCCTGACAAAGGGTGTCTCATACACTTCTCCTCCTTTTGTTCCACACACCACATCAGGGTAGTTTAAAATAAAACTTTTCATTTAAAATTCAGATAAGCACAAACCGCCTTTGATACCCTTTACTGAGTTAGGGTAATACCACCCTTACAAATAGCCCCAGTAAACTCTGTGTTTGTTCTTTGTGGAGACTTGAACCAGATTTGATTGCCCTAAAGCAAAATGATCGGCTTGGCATTTTTCAGGGTGGATTGTGTTTTAGTTTCTCAAATGTGATGTAAACTCTCAGGGGACTCTTCCTTATGCTATGCCTGAGTGCTGTGGTCCTGCTTATTTCAATATTTAATGGTCCCAACTATCCTAGTCTGAAGCTAAATGAGCGTACTACTAAACAGCCCAGCCACAGACTGTGGCCGTGTGCCAGCTCTCCAGTAGTGTAAATCCATGAACCTTTGCTTCCGTGGTTGGTGCTATAGATTTACACTATGGGAAATGCTAGCCTGTACTCTGCGATGAGTGAGCCATGACACACTCCTTAGGAAGTGACTGTATTTTGTATTGACACAGTGGAACAAAACACTTTCCTCCATCTTTCTTATTTTGCTTGTTGACTGATTCTTGTGAACTTGGACTCTGAATACTGAACAGTAAATATTTATGAAATGTAATGGCCAAGACTAAATACGTTCATTAGTGTATTTATTGAGTTGCCGCTTTGTGTGCCTAAGGAAGTTATAAATTACTTCTATTTGAACTGCTGTGTACAATTTTAGGACTAACATTTTTATTCTTGCATCACTCTGGATTTTGGAATTAGGATAGGAACCATTTGTGTCCTCCCTCACCCCCACAGTTGAAGCAGTCTTTGAATAATGAAAGTCCAATAAAATCCCGTTTCTTCTTCCAAGGCTGAGTTGCCTATCTGCTTACTGCTGGGTGCCAGAAACAGAAGGGTTAAGATGACTTCTGGGAGCAAGGTGCTTGTTGTGAGGCTGGGGAGTATGGTCAGGGTGGTGGAATCAACAGGCCCTCCTGGGAGGTGGCAGGACCATCCGGGCTCATCCCCTGGGGCTCAGGTCTGCCCCTGGCCTGCTGGGAGAACAGCCCGAGCAGGGGAGCCACCCTGCTCCAAACTGCAAACCAGCAGCTGCAAGTAGCTTTTGTTTTGAAGATCTTCAAGTGCTGTGTCCTGTGTTGGAGCTTAAGTCATCCTGCTGCTGAAAGGCGTCCCTGCGTTTGCCCTGGGAGCAGTCACCGGTCACAGGGAGGTCTGAGGAGCTCTTGTCGGCCAGGTGGACGGACGAGTCCCTCAGGATGCCGCGAAGTGAATGATGGGGACATGGGATGTGATGGGCGCGTTCCCTGGGGAGCGTGTGCGGTGTCATGGTATCAAACATACACATCAAACCCAGTGGGCAATGAACTTCACCCATATAATTTTTTTCAGAAATAACTTGCTTTTTTTTTTCCCCCTCTGTATGTCTGTATGTTTCTTCCCGATGTATATTGTCGTACCAAGGTGGAGATAAACATTTTCAGATACAGAAAAATAAACTGACCAGATCTGATGTCCCCTCTCAGACCATCTGTAAGACAGTGTGTCTTGTTACGCTGATCTCTCGGCATAAAGAGAATCCTTTAATTGCTCAAAACCCCCTGTTTATAAGTTTTATGTAATTATTCAAAACTTTTACCGACTGCAATCATGATGGCTTAAATGATGATTTGACTTACTCATAGTATTCTTCCTGGGGCCTGGACAGTGGGAGCTTTGACAACGTTGGCCTTTAGAAATCAGTGTTCCCAGCAGCCCTGCTAGCCTCATTTTCTAAATAACAGGACGGCGAATGAGAAGGAAATACCGTTTTTCAGATTGTTTTATGGAGCTAGTTAATGCACACTTGTTTAATTGTAGCAAAGTTAAATTTAAAAATTAAGAAAATCAATATTTCATTCTCTTAATTGTTGTATTGTAGAGTCCCATTAAAGCTCAGCTATGAACATTTCCATTAAAGGGTTGTCTTTGTCTAGTGTCTCTTATCTCTGATAGAAGAATGCTTCTGCCAGGTGTCAGCTGGAATTCGTTCATGGAATACGTATAAAACCAACGTATCCATCCCCTTTGTCTCGAGATGTTTGTTATCTTGCTAGGTTTCATTCTACCCCAGTGCTGAGCTTTCTGTGGCTCTGTTAGAAAAAACCTTACGGAAACGCTTCGTTATGTGCAGGAAGTTAATTCATCTTCATGTGCTGCATGTATTGACAGTTGCCTTTTCAGGTTTTTCCCGCTGCGATCAATCTAATGGAGCAAAGTTTTCGAAGCCTCTCAAGTGCCTCGGGAGCCTAAGCCTGGCTGCCTTTCAGCAAGCTTTGGGCCGCTGGAGATAGGGCTGCCGGTGCCTGGATGGCCGAGTCCCCCCTGCCTGGGGAGAGGCTGCAGCCTCCCCACTTGGGGAGATGCCGAAGAGGGGACGTGGGGGCTTGGTCACCCCCCGGATACTGGGCACGGCTGCACCTGCGAAAGCTAAAGGCAAAGCCCTGCAAGTACAGCGTGTGGGAGCTGAAGGGAGAGCAGGGGGACTGAGAACCCAGCGCTGGCTTTAGAAAGCAGAGGGTGTCTGAGGAGATAATGGATAAAAGGAACAAACTCCCAAGGGCAGTAGGGCTGAGCTGAGACCGCAACCTTGACCTTGTAGGTGACTACAAGTCCCTTCTCAAGGCACTGGGACACGTTCTTGGGCCCAAGTTGTCCCGCGTTCATCCCCTGCTGCATTTTCTGTCGGCTGTCTGCTTCCCTTCTCCTGCAGCTGATGAGTTGTCCTTTTCCTTTCTCCTCTATTTACTGTACCTACACACAGCTGCCAAACATCCCACCCTGCCTCCAGGCTGAGGGTCGGGAGAATCTGCAGAAATGCAAAAAAACCTGTGAGTTTCCAAACCCTCCCTTGCCATGGCGAATGCGCAGCTCTTGCTCACCCAGAACCACGGCACATGTTTTATTACAGCAGGAAATCAAGCAGTTGGCTCTGAGAAAAATAACCCTGCTAGGAGCAGGTTTCTGCTGTCGACATGTAGCTGCAACACCACCCGTGTCAGAATCTAATGGGCTGCTTTGGTTTGTTCTTAAAACTGAAGCCTGGTGTGTGTATTGCAGACGAGAGCTCGAGGGCAGTGCTTGCAGCGGTGCCGTGGGGTGGTCGCCCATCGGCCTTCCCACCTCCCCGGGGCTCAGCACGACAGAGCAGATGCCTTGGACGCCCCGCGAGGCAGCGGGTGGGTAAGGAAATTGTCGGATGGGGGAGCTGGCTTGCTGTATTTCTTGAAGTGCATGGCATGCTGAGTGCCACCTTTACCCACATGTTTCTGAAAAGTGACTTTTTTTTGATAGGAGTTTGGGTTTTTTCCCTCCCAATAAAAAAAAAAAAAAAAATCCTGAACAAAACCATCACAATATTTGGCCAAAAAGCAAAACCATCCTGTGGTGAGCCGTAAAGTACTAACACCGTGAGACTTGTCTTTAGAGAAACTTTATAAATTAAAAGTAAAACCAGGGAAAAATCCAGCTGGTAAAGCCTGGAAAAAATCCAGGCTGGGATGTGCTGTGGGGTAGCGCAGCGGTGGGTGCCAGGCCAGGGCCAGGAGCTCCCTGGGTGGGACGAGGTGGGGCAGGAAGGGGTCTGAGCCCAGAGGGGGGCTCTGGGAATCGGGAGCAGAGGGGAACTGAAGGTGCAAAAGCAAAGCTTTATGCAAAATCACCCCATGAGAAATGAGGTTGGATCACACGTCCGACCGAGGAAAGGGGATTAAACCCGGACCGGGAGGCAGGAACCAGCACGGGGTGAGGAACCAGCATGGGGTGAGGAACTGGTGTGGCTGCAGCGTTGCTGGGAGCCTCGTCAGTGCTGCAGCGGGCGTTCTGTTTAAAACACATCTGGATGTCTTCTGTCCCCAGCCCTGTCACTTGTTCCCATCCTGATGAGCTGACAGCTCTTGAGTACACAAGTTAATTAAATTCTTGATAGTTTTGCTGTGATCTAAACCCATCGTTTTAAAACTCTTCGCCCCCAGGTTTCAGGCCTGCGTTATTTTTTGCTGTGTTTGTTTCTTGTTTTATGAAGGCTGTTTCATGTTTGTCTCACTAACGGGACAAACATTTCAGTAAGAGTGGCGAGGTTTAGAGCACTTACCTGCTTTAATATTAATCAGTTGCCGTATTTGGAGCGATAAGGGGGCCTCAGGGAAAGCTCCATCTCCGGTTACCTTTGCAGCCAGATGCGCGCTTGTCCGCCGGGGAAAGGAGCCCGGTGTAAAACTCACGGCCTCCCCCGCTGTGCATTGAGCACCCAGCTGGGACGCTGATTGCGTGTGACCCCCAAGTTTGGGTCAGACCCTCCTGTACCCCTGAGCACGGGGCTGCAGGTGCCCAGTCCATCTCCTGGCTGCTCCGCCCCATCCGTCTGCTCCAGGGCAGCTGCTGTTGTGCTCCTGGGTTTTTTAGAAAAGACTTTTATGCTCACTTGCTATTTCTCTTTTTGCTGAATTTGACCGAAGCTTTGTTGGTTTGGGGTTTTTTTTCAGTGAATAAACCACTCACCTTAGCTACTGGCTGGGAACCCGGGTTGGCTGAGAGCCTAAACCAGCCGAGGCTGGCAGGCAAGGGCCAGGCGCAGGCAAGAGGCCAACTGGACACAGAACACTGCATCCATCCGATGCCATTGCGCTTTAGTTTGCATCAGCTGAAGAAACAAAGTGCAGGTGAACGGGCTTGGCGGACTGGCACTGATCTTCTGTACTCTTAGAAATCAAGTTTTAAAAGTGCTCAATACGTGGTGGACAGTGTTTTCCTTCTAAAAAAAAAAAAGTCCCATTATATTTCCAAAGGAAATCCATCATTGGATCCTTTCAAAGAGAAAATAATTTTATTTGGTCCCACGATCAGTTAGGAGAGGCTTGTGAAAAGGGACGTTGCCATCAGGAGGCAGGACATGGCTCAGAGCAGAGCGTTGAAAAAACTGTCACATTTGCTGTTGCCTTGTAAACAGAAAGCGTTGTAAATGTTTCTGACATTTGAAGAGACATCACTGTAATCTTAGGTCACTAACACTGTCTTTGGGGGAAGAGACAGTACATTTCCACTCATTTTTTTTGTTAACTGCCAGACGCCAGTCGTGTGAAATATAAATTGTTCCAAATGTCAGAAAGTGGCTCGGCTTTGTGCAAGAATCAAATGTTTTGTTCTTCACAGGCACAGGCATGTTTCCAGGCACGGAGCTGTCGGCTCCCGGCGAGGATCGGCCCCGCGCGCCTGCTGCCTCCAGCCGGGGTGCTCCCGGGTGACCTGCGCCGGGAGGCAGGAGGAGCCGCCTCCCTGTAGCTTTGGTACCTGTCCACACGCTGCTGCTACGTGAAGACAGGTTTGAACGAGTGTTTACGGACCCGAAGGCTACAGCGGGATTTCTAGGAACGTGGGCTGGCATTCAGTGCGGGAGTGTGGCACGTGGGAACCTGCTGGGTGCCCTGGGCTGCTGGCTCCCGGGGCGCCAGGAGCCTGCGGAGCATCTCCTCCTCCTCTTCTTCCTCCTCCTCCTCCTCCACCGCCTCCTCCCTGGGGTGGCAGTTCCTTGGGAAGCAGATGCTCTAGAGCATCCGTAAAGCTGCAGAGGTCTAAACAGAAACATAGAATCATTTAGGTTGGAAAAGACCTTTAAGATCATCAAGCCCAACCATTCCCCTAATCCTGCCATCCCACCACTAAACCCTGGCCCTAAGCACCTCCTCTGCCCGGCTTTTAAATACCCCCAGGCATGGGGACTCAACCGCTTCCCCGGGCAGCCCGTTCCAATGCTTGACAACCCTTCTGGTGAAGAAATTTTTCCTAATGTCCAACCTAAACCTGCCCTGGCGCAACTTCAGACCATTCCCCCGCATCCCATCGCCTGTTACCTGGGAGAAGAGGCTGACCCCCCCCCTCGCTACAGCCTTAGACAGTTGTAGGGAGCGATGAGGGCTCCCCTCAGCCTCCTCTGCTCCAGGCTGAACCCCCCCAGCTCCCCCAGCGGCTCCCCCGCAGCCTGGGGCTCCC
>NW_009258542.1:384098-392403 GCF_000687185.1 Egretta garzetta
CAGCCCCTTGCCACCCACTCGATGCAGCCACGCTGCCCTCCTGCTTTCAGGCTCCCACCCCCGCGACAGCTTTCTCAGCGCCTGTGTTAGCCCTTGGTCACAGTTTCTGCCCAAGCCCCTCTGGCTCGGATCGGAGCCGGGCAGCTCTGGGTCTCACGCCTGTGAGGAGGCACCGTGCTGGTGATCCACAGACTTGGTCTCTGAGCAACTTTCTGTTTCAGTGGTGTATCCCCCAATTTCCCTCACACCTATTTTGTACTTCCTTTTGCTTCAGTTCTCATTTGTTTTAAACATCAGTGAGCCTTCAGCCAGAGGAATAGACTGGACTCACTTTGGCGGTCTCGGTCTTTTGCAAATGATGCAGAGGCCGTTAAAGTGCCAGGGTTTTATATGCTTTTCCCATTGATACCGCTCGGAAAGACCTTGCGATCCAACTGCTCTGCCTTGATTCATTTATTCTCATTATCAGCCCTGAATTATTTGCAGAGGTAAATGACAAGGCTTTATTTTCTCATAGCGCTTTATCTTTTTACAAAATGCATCCAGCGAAGCTGCTAATGGAAAAGCTTTTAACCTCCCGAAGCGGAGGGTGATCCTTGTCCGTTCGGGTGAGCGTGTGGCACGTGGCGCTGACTAATGCCGTGGGCTGCAGAAAACCCTGCTGCCGCCTTTGCAGCCCTCCCTCAGGTTACTGGGAGATTTAATAGACAGCCCAAGGTGACTGGCACAGCAGTGGTTGGATGAATTGTTTGCTTCAAAAACTGAAGAGAATAGAAAGGACAAATCTATTCCCCTGCTTCGGTGGCAGGGACGCTTAACCCCTGTGTCCTGGCTTCGTTGATGGGTTTCCAGGAGCCTGGACAGCTGGAGGGATGGTCCTGGTTGTGCTCCATGGCAAGATGAAAACCAAAGAAATTCCCAGGGACATAGGAGTAAACATCACCATAGGCGTGAGCAAGGTGAATTGATCTGGGCTGGTACCCCCAGCGCAGTGTCACCCCCTCCATCCATCCGCCTCGGCAGCTCTGTGCCACGCAGCCGCAGCGTTACCGATGGCAGGGGGCTGAGGAGGGACCTGGGGATCCAGGGAGCGCTGGCTTCATTAGCAAGAGAAAAAACAAACCAGGGTATTGAGGTAGAGTAGCCAGAGCAGTGTGAGTGCAAGGAAGTGATGGTTGCCAGGCCCATGATATATATATTTAGAAAAAAAAAAAAAAAGCCTAAAATCTCAGTTTCAAAGTCCCCAGCTCTGGGCTTTGCAGGTGCCAGGGCCGAGGGAGCAGAGCGCGCGGGGGCATGGGGTTGGAGCCTCCCGGTACCGCGGGCTGGGCACCTCCCTGGGCGAGTTCCTGCCACAAGGGCAGGCTGGGCTGGAGAATACATTTCAGAAAAAATGTGTGATTTAAAGCATCTGGAGATGGGGAGAGCACCCTGCTCACCCAGCTGCTCCAGTACCCCGTCCCCTCGCTGCTGTAAGGGCTTCGCCTTCACTTTCAGGTCTCTGTGCCTGTCAGACCTTTGTAGGCGGCCCAGAGAGCTCACTGTCATCAGATTCAGTCCCTCCGTACTTACAGATTATGGCCAAGGCAGTTTTTTTAGCTTGTTCAAAGCAGGCTTTGAGTACAGGCAGTCTTCTCCTGAACCCTGCCAGCCTGTCCCTGAGCAGCCTGTCCCTTGGTCTGCAGCCCCCCCCCGACGTGCCAATACCAGCTTGCTTTGGGACACATCCCTGCAGGGACCACAGCCACCCAGCTCACGTCCCCCCTCGGCACCCAACCGAGTCAACGCTCAGAAATGCAGCAGCGTTCACTTCCCAGCTGCAAAAACGCCCTGAGCAATCCTGCTGCCTGATTTTCTCCAGGGACAGGACAGAACTGGAGCGGCCCTGGTGGCGGTGGAGCCGGCTCCCACAGCAGGACTCCCAAACTGGGGGTGGCCAAGCTCCCCGGGTGTCCCCTGCCTGGGGCTGCCCTGGGGATTCCTCACCAACAGGGCTTGGGTAGAGACAGAACTGCTGCTGATTCCTCCCTGAGCTCCGCCACCGTACAACGGCATCCTTTTGCTGGCTGCTGCATTTAAATAACAAGATGAACTTTAAGTTTAAATTACAATAATCTGTACCTATTGCATTTCTTTCTGTCCTTCACTCTCAGGGTGGCAATTTTTCCTGCAGGGATGGAACAGATGGGGGGAATATTAGGAAAATTAGATCAAATGGTGGTATAATGCCATGAGATGACTCAGTTCTATTGTGGTGTAGTCTTACAAAAACAGGGCATTGATCAAAATGTACTTTTATGGAAAAGCGTTTTTTTTGTGTTGTTATTTCTTTTTAAAAGCTGAAAAAACCACTCCTTCTGATTTGTATCTTTATGTAACATTAGGGGTTTTTTATTTGGGCTCCTTATGCTGTCTGTACCGGTTCTGATCGGCAGGATGCCTGCAGGTACTGGAGCCTGGGTCTCTGGCCGCACAGCCAGGGTCCTGCCCCGGGGCTCTGTCATGAATGAATCCGTGAATCCTGCTGACTATGCCAATTTGTGGCTTAGGAGTATATTTACACAATTTGGTTTAGTAGCAGTATAGAATTTATTTGTGCCTTTTTATGGCGAATCGCAGCATTTGATTGTGGTATTTTAACAGCACTCAATCATAAGTCGATTAGCAGAGTAATTTGAAAAAAATTAATCAAACCAGCAACTTAGTTACAGATTTGCAGATGGCAAGGTTCACTCTTATTACTGCATGGAAGGAGTACACAAAGGAAAATGAAGTTACACTGGAGTTAGAATGATTCCCAGAGAGACTGTGGATGCAGAGGATAAGGAGGACCCTCCCGTTGAGTCACGAGGGTCAGAACAGACCCCCTTGCATTCCAAACTCCTCAGAGAGGACTCCAGGTGGAGCTGGGGCCAATCTTAGTCTCAGACTTGGTCAATGTTTTTTGTCTAAGGATAATACATGTCTAGCAGCAATTTTAAGGTGGACCACAAGATTTTTAGTAGCACTTGATCATTGGCTAAATTAACATTCACAGAGTTAGTAATTAAATCACACATCTACAGATTACTTAAATTGATTCACACATGCATATGCACAAACATGATTATATCCACATAATATATACACACACAAGGGTATACCTGCTGAAAATTGCCCTTGAGTTCAGTGAAATACTCATGGCATGTGCCTTGGCATTTCCCAGTGGGCAAGGGTTGAGCCTCAAGGAGTGAAGGGTTTTCAGCCTAGGCTCCACTGTTGGTCTTTGGTGATGGACTTTTGGATTTTAGCAAACTTGAGAGTCTGTGAGCTGTGAGAGGCGTCCCGCTCAGAGGGAGATGCTGATCACAGCCTGCTGCAGTCCAGGAGAGCTCAGAGGGCTTAGGACCGTGGTTTTATAGGATCGTTTGTAGGCTGTCGTCCTGACCACAGTCCACCTACTGAAATTCCAGTAACAATGGCACCACTCCGCTTGGGTTGCGACCCAGGTGAGGCACGTTCCAAGGCTGTCAGGGATAACTGATGGATCCTGTTCTGTTCCCCACCTTGACCAGTCAACCGGCGCTTCTAGTACACGCCGTGCCTCTCCCACCTCAGCCGTATAGGAGTTTCTGGTACAGTTAAGGGGCGCCTGACCGACCAACTCACTATGCAAGGGCTGAGGTCTGGCAAGAATTCCTGAGGTCAGGAAGTGGTTGAAGAGAGAAAAAGACGGGTGGGGAGGATATGCACCACCACAGGCTGTTTCGGCTGTTGCCAGGAGCATGTCTTGCTCTTTCATGGTTAAAAATAACATTATTGTTATATTACTCTGCACCACG
Organism: Egretta garzetta; assembly: GCF_000687185.1. Taxonomy (NCBI): domain Eukaryota; kingdom Metazoa; phylum Chordata; class Aves; order Pelecaniformes; family Ardeidae; genus Egretta; species Egretta garzetta. Next base: position 387,920 of record NW_009258542.1, read on the forward strand.
CAATCAACTCCCTGCTCCTGCTATCCTTCTACGTTACAGGGGGGCAAAAAACCTCAATTTTGATCATCTGACCAAACGCTAACTCTTCTTTTCTTGCTGTTTGCCAACAGAAAAGGGCTTTGAGGCTGGGGACAGGCAGTGGTGGAGCTCGGTGTGCAGCCCTGCTCCAGCCTCAGACACCCTGAACACCTGCAATGCCCATGGGGCGATGCTGGGGAGGCTTTGCAGTTATCAGCTCTGCTTCATCCCCAGGCAAGCAGAGTATCAGACGAGCCAAGGGGCAAAAGTCTACGTATTCCTTACTTTTTACCCTTGAAAATGGGACTCCTCCAGAAATCCTACCCATTCCCAATGTAATTCCCAGCAATGTGGCTGTGCGTCGCAGCTTTGAAGTCTTAATGTTTGCTGTGAGCCCAAACCCTGACACAAACGAACGGTTTAACGACCCGATTGCTTATTTCTTTGGGCCAAATGGCGCTGTAGCATAGTATCTCATGCAAAACTTTTCCTTCCTAGCCTGGAAGGGGATGGAGAGCCCATAATGAGGCATTGCCAGGTGTGCATGCTGGGCTAATAACACGTGTCATGTTGTTACACTTTGCTGGTTTTTATTTTTTAAGCCTACAGTGTTTTCTTCATGGCTAACATGAAAAAAAAAAAAGCAGACTGAGCATTTGGGGAGAAATATGCAGCTCTGAGAAAGAAGATAAAGAGATTCTGCAGATACCTATGCACAGAAAAGCAGCCGAACAGTAACGAATCTCATTTACATGCATTTGTGTGGTTGTAGCTCCTGCAGCTGGTTCAAGAAGGGGCAGTTGTTTATCGTGGGTAGAACTGGTTTAGGGGTTACCCACAGACATGCTTGTCTAGAAGCAATAGCAGGGGGGAGCGGGGAGAAGTTTTTGTGCTGTTCCCCCCAGGAACTCAGCCCTAGGGCTGCCCAGGGAAGCGCTGGGTGGGTGAGTAGGGTTAGGGTGATGCTGATGGCTGTAATGGAGGCACCTGGGAGCATCACCCCTGTGCCCACCCACCAATTTTATTTAATCCTCTAAGTTAACAGGTGGGCTGCTGCTGGCTAAGGGAGGGTTGGTGCCCTGTGCACTTCCCTAGGGGCCTGATCCTGCCCTGGCAGGAGGGTGCTGTTGGTTTGGCTCTGCTCGCTCATTCTCCCTGTCTGCTCTGGTCCAGGTAGGAATCTCTGCTTTTAGGCTTTTCATAGTGAAGGTGGTGGCCAAATTTCGAGGCAGGCTGTGCTTGTGAGTGGTCCCTGCTAGATGGTGGGGGGATTATGGAGGCGGTGGGTACGTACTCATGCGGGGGTCCTGGTGGCTCACTGGGGTCTCGCCTGTGCAGCCCCCCCTCTCGTGTGTCACTGCGGGGCTGTGAGGAGCTGTGCCCCCCTCTGCCCTGCAGAAGGGGGAAGGAATGGGAGAAATGGGGGACATTACGGCTCTGGCCCTGGCAGAAGCAGATTGCTCTAACCCAAGAGAAGGTGTTTCCCCCCAGCCCGTGAGGACCGCTGCTGGCTCTCCAGCGGGGAGGGAGTCGAACTCATACTTTTAAAGCCCTTTATTTAGAGGGGCAATTTAGAGCTGTTGTGAATCACGTCATGACTGGTTTTTGCAAAAATATATGTATGCCCCCAGCATGTAGTCACTAACACATACTGTAAAGGAAAGTGTTACTCTGGAGGTGAAGGAAAACCTCAATAGCCTAATTCCTCTTTAAAATGGTGTTGATTTAAACTAACTTTCTGTATGAGGTTTATAAGAAAACTTTGCTTTCTCTCCCCCTATTTAGTTTTTGCCTTGCTAAAGCTTTTGAAAAGGGTTCTTAAATATTTAAAACCGGTCAGATAGAAACTGTTGCATAAAGGCTGTCGAGGCTCTGAGTCAGTGTGCTATAAATAAAACAAAATACTAGAATAAATCTTGTTAACAAGTAAACATAATATATTTTAATCTGAATGCCCCATAATTTCCCCTCTACCTGTCAAGAGCGAGGCTACAACTGCTTTTCTCTGCAGGCATTGCAGGGACCCACAAGTTGCCCTTCGCTATGAGGGAATGTGAAGTAAACCAGGGTAGTAATTAATAATAACCCAGTGTGACTAAAACTCTTCTACCAGGCAGCAAAGTGTGTTTGAATACAGATCAGTTCTTCCTACTGCATCAGCTGAGTTAGTGCCGCAGTTGCATTCAGAAGCACAGCAGCAGATTACTAACAACCACTATTTAAAAATATTTGTGGATTTTATTTAATTTTTTTCTTTAGTCTTTGACTTAATGTGGTATTTTTGTCTTGATTATGTTACAAAAAAACCCTGCCAGCAGTTTCTCTTATTTATGACCCAGCTTCCTTTGCTTTATAAAATACAGACTTTAAGAGCTCTCAGAGAAGAGGTTTGGGGATGTTTGGTGGGGTTTTTTTAAGGCTATAACCACCAACTGTTGCTGGTGCCAGTGTTGCACTAAGTCCCTGAGAGCAGCGCTTGGCCCTCCAGCCCTGTCCCCCACTGCCCAAAGACCTTCCCTCTGCTGTGTCCCTGCTCTGGGTGCCAGACCTAGCACCCCATCGTGCTCCCAGGGGTCGTGGCACCCAGTGCGTGGCTGTTCCTTCAGCAGCAAGGCTGGCGTTGCTGTCTCTTGTCGCTGTGCTCGGATAAAAGGCAGCCAACGTTCCCTGAGGGGCCGAGGAGGGCAGATGGTGGTTCACGCTGAGGGCACTCGCTGGGGCAGAACCAGATGCGAGAGTCCCGGTTTAATGGCTTGTGTTCATTCCCTGCGCGGCCACCCTCCCTCTGAGCAGACGTGCCCCAACAGCAGAGGAGACCTGCCAACGCCGAAGCCAAACGCTTGCTCTGCACCAGCTCAGAGGTTTTGCTGGCGCGCGGTGAGCTGCTGCGTGGGTGGAGGGTCAGCCCATGTGGTACGGATCGAGCTGTCTTTCGGTGGGTTTGAAGCCTTTCCGTGCTGCGGGCAGTGCCCGCTATCGATACACCTGCAGACTGCAGCCCTCGCCGTGCGGCTGGGTGGGTGCGCAGCCGTGAGCGTGGCACCTTCATCCGGAGCAGCAGCCCGGGGCCCTTACCGGGTGCCTGCTCCTTGGTTTGCCTGGGGCGAGTGTCCTGGTTTTGACTGGGACAGAGTTAATTTTCTTCCTAGTAGCTGGCATAGCGCTGTGTTTTGGATTTAGGATGAGCAGAATGTTGATAACTCACTGATGGCTCAGTTGCTGCTGAGCAGGGCTTACACCAGTTGAGGACTTCTCAGCTTCCCCTGCTCTGCCAGGGGCACAAGGAGCTGGGAGGGGGCACAGCCAGGACAGCTGACCCCAACTGGCCAAGGGGCTATTCCATACCGTAGGGCATCATGCTCAGTATAGAAACTGGGGGAAGAAGAAGGAAGCGGGGGGGAATGTTTGGAGTGATGGCGTTTGTCTTCCCGAGTCACTGTTATGCGTGATGGAGCCCTGCTTTCCTGGGGATGGCTGAACCCCTGCCTGTGGATGGGAAGGGGGGAATGAATTCCTTGCTTTGCTTGTGCATGCGGCTTTTGCTCTCCCTATTAAACTGTCTTTATTTCAACCCACAAGCTTTCTCTTTTACTCTTCTGATTCTCTTCCCTATCCCACCGTGGGGAGTGGGTGAGCGGCTGCGTGGTGCTGAGTTGCTGGCCAGGGTTAAAGCACGACAGCGAGCCATGCACCCACCAGCTCTGCTGGCAGAGCGAGGTACCAGCTCGTTAGTCAAATGATCAGCAAGTGCTGTCTCTTGTTAGATGGAAAGGGGGGTGGTGGGATGCTCTAGGGGGAAGGGCTCCCTGACCACCATGGCAGCCAGAAGCCGCACTTCATGTATTTAAGACAGCCGTGAGCTCATTTTTCACCCAGCGCAAATTTGTCCCCTCCAGTGTTTAGCTTTCTACTAGAAAGTGCAAATACCTGGGAAATTCCATATTGTACGGTGACCTACTTTACAGCATTTTTTTTAAGGTACTGGGAAAACTGCCAAAAAGTTAAGTCTTCATTTTTCTGAGGCTGGCCCGTTAACTTCTGTCTGTCGCTACAAGAAAGCGGGTGGTGAGTTTGCAGCCAAAGCTTTGCTCCCCCAGGTGGGTTCCAACCCGCACTGGCTCATGGCAGCGTGGTGCTGCGGAGATGCTTGTGGAGGATGTGTTCGTTAAGGAACTGCAATTTCAAAATTCATCCCTCCTTCCTGAACTGGTCCAGCCTGGACTTACTGAGAGCTGGATATGCGAGTATAGGGTCAGTTTTTCTGAGAGGAGGTGGATTTACAGGGACACATTTTTATATATAAAGAATCCTGGGCTTGAAATGGGCTAAAAAATGCCCAGGAGCATACATGAAATCCACTTGTTTTCATAGAATTGTTTAGGTTGGAGAAGACCTTCAAGATCATCAAGCCCAACCGTTCCCCTAACCCTGCCATCCCACCACTAAACCCTGGCCCTAAGCACCTC
>NW_009258542.1:393960-399917 GCF_000687185.1 Egretta garzetta
AAGCCGCACTTCATGTATTTAAGACAGCCGTGAGCTCATTTTTCACCCAGCGCAAATTTGTCCCCTCCAGTGTTTAGCTTTCTACTAGAAAGGGCAAATACCTGGGAAATTCCATATTGTACAGTGACCTACTTTACAGCATTTTTTTTAAGGTACTGGGAAAACTGCCAAAAAGATAAGTCTTCATTTTTCTGAGGCTGGCCCGTTAACTTCTGTCTGTCGCTACAAGAAAGCGGGTGGTGAGTTTGCAGCCAAAGCTTTGCTCCCCCAGGTGGGTTCCAACCCGCACTGGCTCATGGCAGCGTGGTGCTGCGGAGATGCTTGTGGAGGATGTGTTCGTTAAGGAACTGCAATTTCAAAATTCATCCCTCCTTCCTGAACTGGTCCAGCCTGGACTTACTGAGAGCTGGATATGCGAGTATAGGGTCAGTTTTTCTGAGAGGAGGTGGATTTACAGGGACACATTTTTATATATAAAGAATCCTGGGCTTGAAATGGGCTAAAAATTACCCAGGAGCATACATGAAATCCACTTGTTTTCATAGAATTGTTTAGGTTGGAGAAGACCTTCAAGAGCATCAAGCCCAACCGTTCCCCTAACCCTGCCATCCCACCACTAAACCCTGTCCCTAAGCACCTCGTCTGCCTGGCTTTTAAATCCCTCCAGGCATGGGGACTCGACCGCTTCCCTGGGCAGCCCCTTCCAGTGCTTGACAGCCCTTTCTGGGAAAGAATTATTTTTCCTCTCTCCGACCAGCTGTGTGCATGACTGGAAGGAATGCATGCGCATAGTGGACGATCGTTGTAGCTATTGAGTCTGGTAGAGAGCTTTGAGAAAAAGGCAGCACAGGTACCCCTGGCTTCTCAAAGCAAAACTTTTCTGGGGAAAAGCTCAGACCTGTTTTGCCTGCAATGGCCTTGATTATGGTGGTCATGAGAGTGTGAGCCTGAACAGCAAAGGGCTTCTCTGAGCTCATGTGGTCACTCCTGAAATATGGGAACTGCTTTAATGAAGATGAGGTCTCTCTATATATAAAAATGTCTTTATTTTTTCCCCGCTCTGTGCCCAGCCATCACTGTCTGTAACTTTCTCAGACTCACTGGGATGCTGAGGTTTTCTGTATCCCCAGTGGCAATTGTTTTCCAGGAAAACTTCAGTTATAAAGATAAAAAAAGAGGGTTTGAGTCCCTATGTTCTGGCTGAGTGTCAACATTTCTGACAGATGTGTTGCACTTTAGAAAAATTTTGGTTGCTGAAAAATGAAGATTTCTTCCTGATACATAAAAAAACAGAAGCAAACTGAGCACAAACTCTGTCATGATCTACTTCAGCATCCTCAGGGAGCTGGGTGTCCTGCGAGTGGCTTTTGGTAGCAAGATAGCAGTGCTGGTTACACTGGTTGGTCTGATGTTAATTCGCAAGCAGCAATGGATGGCGGGGGGAAAGAAGTTTGTGCATTTTCCCTGTCACCTTTGGTTTGCTGTGGAAAATTGTATTCCAGCTTCTGCTGGAGGCGTTGGGATCTTTCCATCAGTTTTGGTGGGAATGGCCAGAGGAGATGCTCCAGTGCTTCACAACATGGAAATATTGATACAGTTGGGTTTTTTCCCAGTTTCCAATTCTGGCAGAGACCATCCATCCCCTGCGTGCCCCCAGACCCCAGCAGCCTTGGCTCCACGGAGCCTTACCAGGTTTTCTACCTGTTGGTTTTAAACCAACCTCTGGTAACAAAAGTCCAAACTCTTAAATAATGGCTTGTTAAGCCGGCTGCTGGCTCCTGGCTGGTTTTCCCCATCGTTTACTGACATCTCTCTGACCCTTTTAAAGTAGAAATAAGTTGGGCTTATCAGTCAAATTAATTTTTCCTAGGCACACTTTGTCATTTGGCTTTAAAAGGAAGGAAAAGCATTATACTGAACATTGCAATTAATCTGAGTTGTTTTCTGTAGCCATCTTTGAATCCTGCTGGAAACATAAATGAGCAGTAGGTAAGGGGTTGTGGTGCTGTAGTTCCAATTAGAGTGCCTTCTGTTCGAGTTCACAGGCTGCAGGTAATTTATACAAAGTGCTCGCGGTGCTTTGGATGCTTTAGCTTGATGGGGAAGAAAAGGAGGTCAGCGTTCACCTGAAATACGCCTGTTATTAGCTGCACTTCTCAGTGTTTCTGCAAGGCATAATTTAAAAACAATTTTTTCTGAATTGCACCATCTGGAGGAAGGGAAAAAAAAAAAATCAATAATGTATTTCCATGAGGTTCAGTAGCTCTACCCACCTTGACAGCGTCAGTGGATGCAGCTTCTATTGCTTTGCCGTTTTCAGATTATGGATCCGGATAGCATGCCGTCTGGCACGGGCGCAGGAGCTGCAGTCTTTCCCGGGGGATGGATGTGCAGGGAGGGGGTGATGTCCTCCCCATTGCTGGTTCTCAGGCTCCTTGTGCTCGCAGGGTTTCTCAGCTGGGATGGCAGTTCATTAGTCAGTGAAGGGGGTACCTGGAGCTGGATGTGACCTAAAAACTCTCATCCTCCCATGCACGTGGGAGAAATGCTTCTTGCAAGTGTAGCAGCTGGCCGCCTCCTTTCTGTTCCAGCATTAAACCTGGAGTTTGCGCCAGACTTAGAGCCGTCCCTTGTGGAGAGATTACAGGCTGCTGGCTTGCTGCTGTGTGTCTCCCTATATTCACCAGACTGTTCACATGGCCCCATCCCTGCAAGCTTCATCTGATGCCTTCCAAGTCTAAGTGGTTGAAGGAAAAGAATCTGGTGGTTTACTTTGGGTATTATGTATGGGGTAACGTTTGTTTGCCGTGGAGAGCATGCATCAGCATGCAGATTGTACCGGAGTCGCGTAGCAATAAGATGGTACTAACGTTTGTTTGCCGTGGAGAGCATGCTGATGATTGTACCGGAGTCGCGTAGCAATAAGATGGTAGGCATGGGTCGCTACTGAAGCTGGAACAACTCCCCCCATCCATTCAGCTCACGCTTGCAGCAACGGCTCTGCAGGGCAGCCCCCCCTGGCATGGGACTGCCCCAGGATGCCTCTGCCCCCGGTTCGTGTTGCAGGGTCTGTCCTACTGCTGCTTTATTGGGAATTAACCCCCTGGATGAGGCTTTTGCTTTGCAGACTGTAACAAGGAATGCTCTTTCCTTTCCTAAAGCAGGTTCCACCATCCTAGCTTGATCAGAATTGCTGGGGCAGTCGCTGGGCAGAAGGACGCGGGCCTCATGGGTGCTGCTCATGCAAGCGCTCGGGGTCTGCTCTGCTCGCTCTTGTGCCGGACCGAAGCTTCAGCTGCACGTTGCTGGCTGGCACTCTGGAAATACTGTGAAATCTGGGGCTGTATTCCCTTCTAAGCTAAGACTGCAAGAAGGAAAAAGTAAAACCCTAGGTCTCGCCTGCTAGATCACTGTTATATATGTTATACATTGGCCATATATGCTACATATTGGTGAAGGAAGTATGGGCCAGGTAAGGACTTCACCAGGCAGGTATCTCCTGTAACTCAAGGCTGTTGCACCTCCAGTTTCTCATCAGTATTTCATTCATAATCCAAGGTTCGTTAACTTCCTAACTATAAAAAGCATAAGCAAAATATCATGTTAATTAAAGCAGTTGTATTTCATGTGTCCTGGGTGCCTTCTGACCCCGGAGGAAGGCACCATCGTGTAGCTTGTGCTGGTGTCAGTGCAGTAGTGATGCTCTGATGTCCAGAAAAATCAAAAGAGGGTTTATCATTTTTATTGTATTGCCTCAGCAAGATTCTCTTCTTGGAGCTTAAAACACCACAAACAGAAAAAACCCCAGAACATAGTTACCTGGTAATGAAATTCTGCTCCCTTTACGGTGATGGCTGCAGCAGAGGCATCCCTTCGTCTGGCACAGAGCTGTAGCTGCCCGGCTGCGGAAAGCAGGGCAAGGTTGCAACAAGCAGAGGAGATGCCTGGTTCAAACTGCGGGAGGGGTGGGAATCCACAACGTGGGGGTAATGCAACAGGATGCGAAACTGATATTCCACGCTGACAGATACAGGTGGGGATATAAAGTTATGCGGTTGGTATTTTTAATATAGAGATATCAATAAGGTGGTGACCTATGTATGTTTTTATGAAATTTAACTTGAAGGCGGATGGAAGTGTCACTGACTCGGGGCAGGTGGCTCACAGCTGATCCCCAAGGTGCTGACACCTTGCTTTTGGAACAGGTTCTTGCAGGACTGTGTGTGGGTCGTGCCCTCTAAGCTGTCAAAAAATAAAGCCGCACCTTCTGGGTCAAAAATGACTTCACAGAAAAGCTGTATGCGAAGTCGAGCGCCGAGGAGCTTTCAATTCAATCTCGAAGTAGCCTCGTACTGCTGGTACCGAGATGTGGGAGTTCTGATGATAATTTTTAATGGGAGAAGATCCAGATCTACTGGTAGAGCAAGCCTTTGTACCTGCTGGCTGCTCTGTGCTGGTGGCAGGGGCTGCCTCTGCTGTCAGATGCTGAGCCGGGGGGGCTGGGGGGATCGGTCTGACCCAGTGCAGGACCAAAGCAAGTTACAGGAGTGGTCAGGGGAAGAACAAGAATGAGAAGGAAAAAAGGTTTCTTAAGGATAGCTGTCCTGGGCTGAGGACTCGGCGATGGGGGGTGTAGTCTGGAAAAAAGAGCAGAAATAAAGGTTGTAAGTAAATGTGCAGCCCATGCTGGCTGGGCTTGATTGTACTAATTGGTACAACTGGTTTGGTGCTGGGTGAGTCTCTTAGCATCAGTTTCTCCCAGTTGTACAACAGATAATTATTTACCCCCCTCTCAGCTTGCTGTGAGAAATAATTAGGTAACACTGACAGTGCTATGAATGCAGCAGTTGCTGTTTAGTGCCTTTTTTTTTTTCCCCCAGAGAAAAGAGGTTTGAGAACTTCCCCTTCCGATCATATTGTTCGGTTTCATTCATAATCCAAGGTTCGTTAACTTCCTAACTATAAAAAGCATAAGCAAAATATCATGTTAATTAAAGCAGTTGTATTTCATGTGTCCTGGGTGCCTTCTGACCCCGGAGGAAGGCACCATCGTGTAGCTTGTACTGGTGTCAGTGCAGTAGTGATGCTCTGATGGCCAGAAAAATCAAAAGAGGGTTTATCATTTTTATTGTATTGCCTCAGCAAGATTCTCTTCTTGGAGCTTAAAACACCACAAACAGAAAAAACCCCAGAACATAGTTACCTGGTAATGAAATTCTGCTCCCTTTACGGTGATGGCTGCAGCAGAGGCATCCCTTCGTCTGGCACAGAGCTGTAGCTGCCCGGCTGCGGAAAGCAGGGCAAGGTTGCAACAAGCAGAGGAGATGCCTGGTTCAAACTGCGGGAGGGGTGGGAATCCACAACGTGGGGGTAATGCAACAGGATGCGAAACTGATATTCCACGCTGACAGATACAGGTGGGGATATAAAGTTATGCGGTTGGTATTTTTAATATAGAGATATCAATAAGGTGGTGACCTATGTATGTTTTTATGAAATTTAACTTGAAGGCGGATGGAAGTGTCACTGACTCGGGGCACGTGGCTCACAGCTGATCCCCAAGGGGCTGACACCTTGCTTTTGGGAACGGTTCTTGCATTTAACTTGAAGGCGGATGGAAGTGTCACTGACTCGGGGCAGGTGGCTCACAGCTGATCCCCAAGGTGCTGACACCTTGCTTTTGGAACAGGTTCTTGCAGGACTGTGTGTGGGTCGTGCCCTCTAAGCTGTCAAAAAATAAAGCCGCACCTTCTGGGTCAAAAATGACTTCACAGAAAAGCTGTATGCGAAGTCGAGCGCCGAGGAGCTTTCAATTCAATCTCGAAGTAGCCTCGTACTGCTGGTACCGAGATGTGGGAGTTCTGATGATGATTTTTAATGGGAGAAGATCCAGATCTACTGGTAGAGCAAGCCTTTGTACCTGCTGGCTGCTCGGTGGTGGTGGCCGGGGGGCGCCT
>NW_009258542.1:400033-400394 GCF_000687185.1 Egretta garzetta
ACTCTTTCTTCTTGAGCAAGGATGTGCAAATGCTGGACTGACCTTGGGAAGAGGGATAGCTGTCCTGGGCTGAGGACTCGGCGATGGGGGGTGTAGTCTGGAAAAAAGAGCAGAAATAAAGGTTGTAAGTAAATGTGCAGCCCATGCTGGCTGGGCTTGATTGTACTAATTGGTACAACTGGTTTGGTGCTGGGTGAGTCTCTTAGCATCAGTTTCTCCCAGTTGTACAACAGATAATTATTTACCCCCCTCTCAGCTTGCTGTGAGAAATAATTAGGTAACACTGACAGTGCTATGAATGCAGCAGTTGCTGTTTAGTGCCTTTTTTTTTTTCCCCCAGAGAAAAGAGGTTTGAGAAATG
>NW_009258542.1:400404-418710 GCF_000687185.1 Egretta garzetta
GGAAGAAGGAGCACTTCTTGCTTAATGAAATGAGGCCAAACCCAATGACATTAGTTGCTCGGAGATAGGGCTAAGTCTTGATTTGATGGCAATGGAGAGCACTTGTGCATGATTTTTTTCACTTGAGAAATCAGGAGCATGAGCAGCGCAGGTCTCAATGCTACTGATGGCTGCTCCCCAGCTGCGTGGGGGCCAGTGCCTTCGTTAGCTGGAGCGGGCTGCGGGGCTTGCTGGATGATTTGAAATGCCTTTTTCAGATGTCACTGAAATATGACTTTTGCGGTGGTGTTTGGGATTTCAGTTTTGCTGGAACTGTAGATACATGAAAGGTGAACAAAGGAAGGATTTGAAAAAGGCCAAACCCTGCTTTACCTTTTGCTGCCTCCCAGCACAGTGTCTAACACCCAGCTGGCAAACAGGTAAATAAGAAACCTACAGCCATAATTATCTTTCCAAGAACAAGTCTCTAAGCTGTTAAATTGGTGGCGAATTGCACCTTAAAAGCAAGCCAGGACAAAATAGCTTATTCTTGAATTCCCCCCCACACCTGAAAACAACAGCAACAACGACCCTCTGGTGCAGTGTGAGTAAATTAATTCATCCTTTGTATGGTGCTCACATAAACAGATTATAAATTGTTGGTATTTTGTACCACTAGTGAGAAGAAGGAAAAACTCAGCTGCTTCCTCAGTGAGTGGTTTCTTTCCTTTGAGTTAAAAAAATAAAGTACACAAATTTATTAATAAGCTATTTGCTGCTATGTTTTCTGATAGGAATAAAATTTAAAACAGCACCCGGGAAGGCATGAGCTGTGCCCCCATGCCCCGCGGCGAGGACCAGCCTGGCCTGTGTTTTGCTGCCCGGGCGATGCCGCCGTGCTCCCGGCTGCAGCCCTGCTCCTTTCAGGGGGATTTCTGCATCTGAGAAGATGCACCTCTAGCCCTGCGTGCTCAAATGCTGACAATCTTGCCTCCCTGAACCCTGTTTTGTGTGTGAGTATCGATACTATGGGAGCCTCTGAATTGTGTGAGCCTAAGGGTTATGTCTAGCACGTGTTTGCAAGCCTTTCTCTGCAAGAGGAAGAAAGCCAGTGTCTGAGTCTCACGTAACCATAAGACCCCACAAACCGGAGCTAATGCAAAGCACCTCTGTTGGTTATTCTTGGTGTTGACTGTAACGGGAGTAACTGTAGCTTCTGACTTGTGTTTTTGCTTCTGGTCCTATTGCTGCATGGCCTGGGTCAATGAGCTTCACATTGACTTCTTTCTTTGGGTTCTCCCCCCAACCCCTTCCATCCTCTGGCCTCCAGCTTCACGCAGAGCATCCCAACATGTCACCATGCCAGGGTGCAGGATTTGCAGACCAGAGCAGCTTTCCTGCTCTTTGTGTATGTGAACGATGAAAGATAAATTGACACTCCGGTGAAAACCAGCTCCTTTGTGCTTGGTTCCTCAGCTGTATAACTGGAGTGGTTGGGTTTGATACCTGCAGTGGAGATTCTCTACTTTGTTGGTACCTGCTGGTATGATGCTGCCTGTCACCCAGAACAGGTTCTTCCCCTTCCCTGTAGTGGGGATTCTCTACTTTGTTGGTACCTGCTGCCTGTCACCCAGAACAGGTTCTTCCCCTTTTCTCTTGGATGCGGGCAGGGAGAAATACAGGATAACAGTTAACAGCAGTCAAACAGAGGTATCGGAGACAGATAACGGGATAATACAGCTGAAGGCAGACCAAAAATTAGGAGATTTCCCCCAGTGCGGGCAGCCTGCGCTCTTGCTTGGAGAAGCACCTTTGCCCCGCGGCGTTGCTCCTGTTGCTATCTCATTTCAAGCGGGGCTGGTTCCAGATGATGCCGGCAGGAGGACGCTGTGCTGGTCCCTGTGCTGTGCAGGGAGGGTGCCTTGTCTCATTCACAAACTTTCATCTCCAGAGGCAGGAGAAAATTCCACCATTCTGAATAGGACTTTTGGTTTTTTTTTGTTTTTTGCTATTTCTTCTTATGCTTCTTCTGCACTTGTTGCTGCTTTAGACTGTAATGAACTCTTCATTTTATTCTTCTAGGAAGACTTCCCATCACTTTGAAATTATTACTTTTTTTCTTTATTGGAAGATTATTCTGCTTTTTAATAACACTGTAACTGAGGGCCCAGAAGATCATGAATTAAATAGCAATTCTTCTATCTTCAGTTTCCCATTTTCCTTCCATAAAATCCCTTGTTAATGACCAGTGATCACAGCTTACCCCATCAGAACAGGCTTTGTAAAAGCAAGGCTGCGAGCCCTGAGAAAGGTTATTTCCAGCAGTAGCGGGTGATCGTTCAAAATCCCATTAAGCGTGCAATTTCAGAGGGAGCTCGCAGTGCGTGAGGAAGGAACGTGTCCGGGATAAACGCTCCTTTGTTTCCCTTGCAGGGGAATGTCCCCAGGCAAGAACGGCCCGGTCTGCTCAGCGTTACCTGGGATGATCAGCTGATTGAATTTCATTGACCAGGTTAATATTGAGCCCTTGTGCAATTACCGGGAAAGAACAGACGATGATTTCTTTTTGCCTTGCTTTTGTGATGTGGAAGAAAGGTTTATATTTCAAATGATCTTCTAATTCGTGCAAGTAGCCTCTTGAAAGAGACCCTTTAATTTAGGGCAGGCTGGAAGTGTGCAGTTCTTGCAGTCATTCTCAAAGTAAGGCTTTGAATTTATTATTTTTTTTTTAAATGCCGAGCTATAACTAAAGAAGCAATTAATCTTCATTACAGAATAAGCTTGAATTAAATCTGCATAGGCTCTCTGTGACCAAAGCAGGCTACCTGCATGGCCCAGGGAGCAGGATCAGGATAACTCTCGGCAATGCAGTGGGTTTTTTTTCTTTTTCTTTCTTGGTTTTATGGCTGTTCAAAATCTAACCTTACAGGTCGAGGTTTGTTTTTAAAAACAGGAATAATCCCTGCCTTCACATTTCAGCTGCTCTAAAATGGTCTAAAGGCAGTCTGGACTCTGCACAGGGCAAGGATTTGCTGCATGGAGTGGGTTGTGGCAAGGACAGATGGTACCGAGTGGGGAAGGGGGGAAGGTGTTATTAGAAATAACCAGAAACAGGACTTTTATCTCATGTCTGCTTCCAAGAAGGGTCTCAAACAGGGTCAGAAACCTGGTATGTTGGCATTAAATTTAAATGAAATTTTGAAAATCTAAGATCAATCCAAATGTTTTCTTTCTGTGCTGAATCTGTCACGTATTAAAAACAACAACAAATGTGGAAATGGAAAACTAATACTACAATGCCTCGTTTTGACACTTGTGACAGTGTTTAATAAAACATTGTCATTTGGTTATTTAAAAGCAGTTTTAATACAGTAACGTATTCCAGTGGAAAACAGGTTTGGTGTAAACTTCCCATAAATGTTCTCCTTCCCGCGGGCGCAGGGAGGCTGGGGACGCTGTGGATCCCGTGGATCCCGGCAGCTGTGTCCACACCAGCCCTGCCTGAGCAAAGGGGGAAGGTTTGTTTCCTCTGGAGATGAAACAAAACCAGGTGGTGACTCTTTATGCCCATTAAATGAACACAAAGTACGAATTAGAATGTATCTATACAAATGAAATCAGGTTTTCTTCTTTGGTTGTCTGCTTCTGTGACCTGGTCTGTTCCTTTGCTCCTCCTGCCCCTATTTTGGAGGGCCTCTTCGGTCCCAACTCCAGACTGTCTCCTGCCCTTCTAGAAGTGAATAAGTCTCCATCCATATCTCCTGCCGCAGGTCAGCGAATCGGGATTTCATTCGTGGCTCACTCTTATAATGCAAGAATAAGGAATACAAGAAAAATCTGATTTTTTTTTTTTTTAAAATCTTGGTTTTCTGCTCTGATCCTAATATATGTGGTATATCTGTAAGTGCCTGGTCCTGGGGCAGGCCAAGACCAAGCAGATGAGGCACCAGCAGGGGTTCCTGCACCAGCGATGGTGCCAGAGCTGCCATCCTGCTGTGCTGCAGGGGATGTCTTTGGGGTGGCTGGGCAAGGCAAGGGCAGAGCGATGCTTTCAGTACCACCTTCTGAAATGGGAAATCTGTGGGTTTGGGAGCTCCTGAGCTGGAGCTTCCATCCAAGGAATTGCGTGATGGCCTTTGGCCATTGTTTCCATAAATTTATTTTTTCACTTCTGTGCAGTTCATCTACGTGCAGTGTTAAAAGGATCTCTGTCTGTTAGTTTAACTTCCTACTTGTCACCTCATTTCACGTGTCCTTATGGTATTATCAGAAACAGCTATCAATGAATTCCCTATTTACTTCCTCTGACACTCATGATTTGATGTAGCTGCATCGTACCTGTCCTTCTGCTGTTCCCTGTAAGCCAGGGGATCATGGGCTTTATTAAGCTCTCTCTGGAGCTCTGCTGCTGCTGTGCTTGTGCTCATCATCCCTGTCTGCATCTCTTCAGATCCTGTTAGAACTTTAATCAGAAACAGCAGCAAAAAAAAAAACCCCAAACCACCAAACCCGTCTGTTAATGGTAGGAATTATTTTTTTTTTTTAAGTACTAGCATTCACACAGGAATGCGGCTGTTATAGTGTGGGGTTTTTTAATTGTTAGTTTTTTAAATTTTATTTATTTTTCCCCCTGGTCCATACCTGACGCTTTAAAAGTGGGGCATGGGCTGGTTGGTTTGTCCTGTAGCATGTAAACGGCAGTAGCAAGATTTTGACTTTCTTAGGCACAGCTTAAGGCACGCTCAGGCTTTAGCTGAGTTCATGAGTTCTTGGTGCGCTGCGGTATGTAGTTACTCTGAGCAGGGAGGGAAGATTGCTCAAGCAAGCAAGGCGTTTTCTTGTTGGACAGCTTAATACCAACTTCATCCTGCTGACAAGTTAGTGTGTCTCGAGCTCTAATCTCCTGCCCGTTGGTGATCGGCAGGGTGCCAGGCAGCAGGCACAGCCGCTGGCGTGCAGTGTGTCTCTAATAGCATCGCATCTCCTGCCAAGGCGCAGGGCTGGGGCTTGGGGAGCACGGGGAAGAGCCGGGCCTGGGATCCATATGGCGAGAGAGGAGGTATCTTTGTTTGCAAATTGTCATAATTGCTGGAGAGCTGCAGGTGGTCAAGATGCTACTTTTGGCCTCCTGCGTTCTCTGATATTTTTTTGATGGAGCTTCCTTATAATGTAGATTTAAAACCAAAACTCTTTGCAGGGTGAGACTTTTATCGTGCCTCAGAGCCCACAGCCTGCTCTCTTGGCAGTGTGCTTCCAGGCTTGTGCCTGTCTTTTAAATGCAACAGGGCACGATAGTGGGTTTAGCTTAACTCTGTCTTCACGAGCAAATGATGTGCTGGTGAAGAGGCAGGAGAGGCAGCGGGGCCTCCTGGAGCATGAGGCTGGCCTGTAGGATGGGCTCCGATGCTGGCTCTGCTCCCACCTTTCTGCGCTCTGCTTTATTCTTGCTCTTGTTTTTCATAGGATGGGACCTGGTGTAGAGACGTAAAGATGTCTCTCGAATTCTAATGTGGAAACCTGCCATATCTGTGTGGGTATTCTTTTTCATTTCACTAAAATCAGGAAACCAGGTTTACATTTTCCTATGTGGTATACAATACAGCCTTTGTGCACGTGGTGTACACCACCGCCACAGACTTTGGTGTTACCATCGTTCCCCTTGCAATGTGTAGTACAAGCTGTGTTCTCCAAATAATTTTCATGCGAGCTTTGCTCTGTTGGTGTCTTTGGTTTGTTGCTTACAGAAAAGCCTCGTCTCCAAACGCCATCCACGCTGCACAAATTGATATGCCTCTAAGAATATGTCAGCAGCTTTCCAGAATACGTGCTTTTGAGGCAAAATGCCAGTTGTTTAGATGGAGAAAATTGGGAGGGTATCTCTTCATTTCAATTAAGCAGCCTGCACATTAACATTTTCCCAGTAGAAATTGGGCTCATTTCCTCCTTGGAAGGCAATCTTGGTTCCTTTTGTTATTGTTTACTGTTTTAGATATGCATTTCTTCATGTCCTCAGAACCTGGCACAGATATGGGTTTTTCTCAGATCTCCTGGGTGCAAAAAGACTGGAAGTCACGGGGACTGCATTCATTGAGTAAATATTATGTTTTGAGTATGACCCAGTTATTGCTGAACATGAACCAGTGCAGTTATGATACAAAAGTACTGCCAATATTTAAAGAAGCACTGAAAGATTATCTTAGCCTTTAGGAAAGGTCCGAAGAACTATTACTTATCTGAGTTTCTTTAAATTTTTTCTGCTACATACACACGTTTTTCTTTTATGTCTAAAGCTGGTTATGCTTTATGGCTATCAGTTGGTCATTCTGTTGTGGACTGAACTCTTTTTAATATGATAGAACCCTGATACCGCGCTCTTGAGCTACTGGTGGCCACTTTGATCAGCTGCTCTATTCCAGAAAAGGCTGTTCAGTTTGGTTGAGGGACCCGAGATATTTCTGAAGTGACTTCCCTGGTCCTTCTGCAAGCTGCTGGTTTGCTTGCAGCAGCTGAAGCTGAGCAGTCGGTCACAACCAAAATCAGAGCTGCACGCATCAAATGAGGCTTAAACTCATGGTCTTGCTCTGCTTTGTGTTTTTCTGCAAGTGTCCTTACCCAGGGACAGCTTGGGGATTTTTGTTCTTGAGTGAATGAATGCAAAGAACTTAACTGATTCTTTCTAAAAATTATCTTTCAAGCAGCTGCAGTTACAAAATCTCTTTGAGTTTTGAGTAGCTGGTGGGTCATGAGCTCCTATTAGCATTTTTCTTGGAAGCATTTATCTTCCTTGGGAATTTGAACATAATATTATTAAGGCAGCTCCTGGTATAAGGCTTACCTATCACCCAGTTGCCTGGCTTGAGGTAAATTACGTGTCTGAGTAGGTGTAAAATAATGTTTCCCCACGGATGGCCCTTCTTGCTGGACAGAGAACCCAAATGCCAGGTAATGTACTTGAAGGATTTCGGGTCTGTTTTATGTTCTGAAATGCAATTAAGGTGATTTTCAAATGAATGTGGCATCATGGACATTTCAAGAGTATCTTTTAGAGCTTTACTAATTTTAGTAGTATTGGGCCTGACAGCTTTAATGTGCAGCAATGATGATGAATATAAAAATCTGTGATACCTCTTGCCGTGTCTTCTGTGGGCAGCGGTGTCCTAGCACAGCGTGATCAATGGCAGTGATGTTTCTCTGATGTAGGTGCAATAAAACACATCTTTAATTACCGACACAATTAGTTCTGCTGATGTTTGTGGTACCTTGTACAGTTCACTGAATGCTTTATGAATATTTATGCCATCATCCACAAACCAGAGGTATAAAACAACTTCTGCTGGAGTCTCTTATTTCATGTACCATAAGCGTACTCCCCTCTTCAGAGTATTCAAAAAAATACCATTTTTGACTTGGAGAGCTACAGTTTCTGTCCTTTTATTTTGGATTAATTTGTCTGGGTTTGTGAATAGGTCTGGATGCTTTCTTCAGGATAATGCTCTGCCTTCAAACAAAGCAGCTGAATAAAGTTATGATCAATCTTTCTGTTTAAGAGCGTTTTCTGCTCTTCAGTGTGCTCGCCCTTTAGTACCAGCTTTTCTTTGGCAATGTAATGGAGGCTGCTTACTGGTCTCAGCAAGAGAACAGATGCAAAAAGCAGCCTGGAAACTCTGGGAGTAAATAGCCTGGCATTAATGAGAATCAGCTGGGATATTGTGAATGCAGGTTGAAGCCCTCAGGTGGTGGGACAGGAAGATTGATTCCCCTCTAGCTTTGTTCTCAAAGCTGGTGAGAACTGAACGAGGTGACAGTGATGGCTGGGATGCGTGCAGCAGAAAGCACGCAGTATCCCTAGGAGGGAAAAGAGCTGTTCCTAGAGACAACGGTGCAAAGGCTGTGAGAAAAATTTTCTTCACCAAAAGGGCTGTCAAGCACTGGGATGGGCTGCCCAGGAAAGGGGTTGAGTCCCCATCCCTGGGGGGATTTAAAAGCCGGGCAGACGAGGTGCTTAGGGCCAGGGTTTAGTGGTGGGATGGCAGGGTTAGGGGAACGGTTGGGCTTGATGATCTTAAAGGGCTTTTCCAACCTAAATGATTCTGTGATTCTATGACTTCCAGAGGAAAAAAACGTGGTGTGGACCTCAGAGTTTGCAGACTCTGGAATAAGGCTACTATTCTTATATAGTTCCTTACAGATTTTGAGGCTTTCTGGTGTGTTTTTTTGGTTGTCTTTTTTTTTAAGCAGCAGTGTAGGCCTGGTCACACAGGTAAGCTACAAGTGCCAGATGTGCATGGTGAAATCCAGGTAGTCCACCCTCACCCATGCCTTGATGTACCACCCTGTACAGGACTGCAGGACCCAGCCCTTGGCTGTGAGTGCCACATCCTCTGCTCCCAGAGATGGTTAGCATCTGTTCAGTGCTGAACATGCCAAGCACGTGTTGGAAGGGGACTGTTGGGCTGTGTATGGACAAGTTGGATGTTTCTTCCCTTGGACACTAATGGAATTATAAACTGGAAGCCACCGAAGACTAGGATTTTGAAGGGAATCGAACTGTGTGCTCAGAAGACTGAAAGCTAAATTCATTAATGAGTAGTGCTAGTGACCCCAGACCAGTCATTTGGAAGTGAAGACAATTGGTCTTAAGGTACTAGAGCTCCTTCTAGTGTGATGTTTTTGAAGGATTCTAGGAACAACATTAACGTGAAGCCAGCAACTCTTATCGGCCAGCAATATCGGAAGGGCATATGCTCACCCAAGGGGCCGCAGTGGTGGTATTGACTCGTCCAAAAACTGCACAAACCCCAAACCTCTTCTGCACCCGTGCTGCTTGTGGTGTATTTCCATTTGGGTAATGGGAAAAGTTGTGAACCTTTCTGCACTTTGTGTGCTGCCAAGACTTTGCAGAGTACTGCAGTACGCATACGGAATTCTGCACCTTGGCAGTGAGGGAGCAAACGAATCTGGCCTTTCTGGTGCAGCAACAGGCTCTTCATTTGGTACTTCAGTGTACAATGATCCCTCTTCATGTACAGCCTTCTGAAGGAAGGAAAGCTTGATATAGCTGTTAAAATGGAAGCCCTTCCTTGGGCCCATCTATATTTCAACAGAGATGGGTATGTGAAGGTGGAAAATCTTAGTGTGATGTATGCATCTCTCTTCTAGGTTTAAAGAAGAGAAAAGGAAGCCCATTCAGCTGCGTGGCTGTTTCCCCTAATGGTTGATAGAGCTTCCCTTGGGTACAGTTTTTCTTTTTGGTGTAATTAGTTCCGTATCGCTGGCTATTCGCTGTCTGTCTCCATGCAGCCTCCCCTGTAAGGTCTGAAATGGTGAATTAACCAAGTTAAACAAGAATCTTAATGCACTTTGTCATATGTAATCACACTTCAGAGACCTAGCAAAAGCTCTGTGAATATCAAGTGTGGGTTATTAGAGGGAAGGTAAAGCCCAGACAAATCTGAGAGCTTGTAACAGAAAAGCAGGCAGCTTTGGCCGTAATGTTTGGGTTTTGGTACCTTACTTTGAAGTGTGTGTCTGTCCGATTCCCTTCTGGATGGATGGGCTGGGTTGCAGGCATTGGTTCAGGAGGGTTAGAAGCTTAAGGACAAATGATTGATTAAAGATTGTGTGCATCTGTTATTCATATGACTAAATTCTTCAGATGGTCACCATCATAGCTGAGAGTTTTAGAGACTGACTGAGGCAGGCAGGATTTCTCCATTGCTGAGCTCCTGCAAAGCCACAGTTGCCCAGCCCATGATTCCCAGTCCCTCTTGGATGGTACCACCAGTCACTGTGCGTGGTCATGGTCTCGAGATCTCAGCCCATGGACTGCTTCATGCCTAGAAACAAAGAGCTGGTTACTCTGGGTGGCTTTTTCTCCAACCTTGTAAATGTATTTTCAGGAGATGAGTCCCAGGATATGATGTGTGGGTCACTTAAACCCCCACGGGGGTTTCATTTTCAGGACTTGGTGTGCAGGTCCGTGAACTGGATTGCAGCCCTGATCTGAAGGTGTTTGGACGTGGGTGGGTGAGGCTGTGCAACCCCAGCCTGCTTCTCCTCATAGAGTGGAATCCTTAAGTATTTAAAAACCAACTAACAAACAGAAAACCAACCCCAAACTTCATGCAGATGCTTCCAAATGATAAAAAGTAATTCCCTTTATTAACAAACTCTGCTTCACCTATGAACCTGTCTTATGGCAGCTTTGGAACGCCTGCCTTATTTGCAGCACAGTGCTTTGAGCAGGGGCTGCTGTTCCTCCTCAGCAGCTGCTTTTTTTGCTGTTGTTTTCCCCTCCTCTCCCCCTCTTATTCATCTGTGCTGTGATTCACGGCATGGGACGTGCCGGGGAGCGATGCTGTTTGATGCCAGCCCAGCAGTGCCGCTTGCCTCCCCTGGAGAGAGCTTCCTCCCTCCCTGCTGCTGCTGGGCCGCGCGTGTGTCTGCAAACGGGAACGCTGAAAGATGTCATCGCAAAATGCCATGGGGACGCAAAACACTGCATGTCTTTCTGGTGGCAAAGGGTAAAACACAGGCAGGGTGAGCCGGTAAGGACCAGCGCCTGGGTGGTGTAACGCGTTGCCCCTCTGCTTTCCCAGGGACCCCGGGGTCTCCGCGTGGTGATAAGCTTGTTTTGGTGTGCACGCAGCGACTGGTGCCTGAATTGCTCATAAATAAAACCAGCTGGCTGCAACAAAAGTTGGTGTTCCCAAGGCTTCATAATTATTTATGAGTCAGGCCAGCGAGGGGAGTGCTGTCGAAGCAGAGTGGTAGTAAACAGGATCTTACAGTCTCCGAGAAAACTGCTGACTTACCAAATGCAACACCTCCACCTCCCCCAAAAAGCATAGCTAATATGTTTATTTTCACATTGCTGTCTTTATGCAGTTACGGATGAAAAATCACGGCAATAGTTCAGCCCTTGCAAAATCAGATTTGAACAAATGCACTCATCACAATTGAGCAATTTTAATTATCCGGTCTGCCTAAGTTTGGTTCCTGGTGTTTTAATGTTAACTTGTGTTTGTCTGAATGAGCTTTGGGTAGCCCAATAAATTGAGTAAATAGTTTTTGGGTTTTTTTAATTCCGTCACTGTTAATATCATTGGTATTTATAACTGCAAATATATGCAGTCAACAGTAGACCTTACCTGGGGAGCGCTGCCGCTTCAAATTCGTATTTTGTGGAAGACCTTTCCTTTCCTTCTGTGATGCACGTCTGTCTGCTGCTTCTGTAATATTTGTTTAATTTTAGCTGCCACTAGTTACATAACATTTCACTTTTGCTGGCAGTTTTCAAGGTCAGATTCAGGTTTTTCTTGAACAAACAGTAAGTGCCTGCGTGGGGAATAGGAGAGCCGCAGACGGAGAACGTATGCTCAATATAACGTGAATATCTCAAAACGCTGCTTGCTAAAATGAGTTGCAGTGGTTGTCTGCCTTGCGTGTTTTGGGAGGATCGCTTCAGAGTTGGGGTTTTTGCTTATGAAAAATATATTAACAAACATCTTAATTCCAACATGTAATTAATTGATTTACCTCTTTCGGTCAATATGGGGTTTTTTTGTGCAAACACATCTCTTTGTTGTATCTGCTCCCTGGCATCATGGACAGGACAGTCAGCTTTCTTTATAGACAGGGAAATGAATGAAACCCGTGTTGTGGGTTATTTGCCTTGACAACATTTGATTATAAAACTGGGGTGGGTTTGAATTTATCAGCACCAAGTCATCTTCTGCGAGTTCTACCTGATGCTTTGCTGAACTTTAGGATGGATGAAATCTGTCCCTGTTTTCCAGCTAATGCCTGAAATGTTTGAAAGTTGCCGTGGCACTGAAGGCTTTGGATGCCAGAGCTCCAACACTGTTCCCCACATTTCTCGTTGTCCCTTTGCTTTCTGCACAGGGTCTTTCCAAATATAAGTCAAAGCCAGAGAAGGCCAAGTTCAGCAGAGCAGTTTCTAGGGGGTTTCCAGCCACCACAGCACAGGATGCTGTACCAGACTTAAGAGATGGGAAGCACAGAATGGGAGGTTTTGGTCCTGGCTCAGAAATTGGGACAGGATGGAAAGTTGGCTTGGGCAAGCTGGGCTGGTAGACTGGGCTCAACCCAGACTACAAATATAAGTGAATGTACCCCTAAAAATAGTTAATCACTTCAAAATGCGCTAGTAAATATAGCTGTAGCAGGACCTTTGGTTCTCCTGGTCTCCTCCTGCACCAAAGGGGTCTTAGTGGTGAACACCAGGGGAGATCTCATCCTGCAGAGCTCTGAGACTGCGACACATCAAGGTCTTCCCAGGCACTGGGGAAGAGATTTTTTTGTATTAGTCATAATTGGCAGTGGGTATTTAAAAGGTGTATGAGAGTTCCTGTATCTGACAACATCGCTTTATTTTTCCAGCTGCATGGCTCCTTGGCCAGCTCTCTGGAAGTTGATTGACTGCCTAGCTTGAGGGAAGATGACGCTGAGTCTGTCTCCCATCCGTCAGCCCTAAAGGAAGAGTGTGATAGATGGAACTTGAGTTACTTCCTATAGTGAAATCTTGCTTTCTCTGTGTGGGCAGGTTGCAAAACATCTTCCCTTACAAAGTGCCAGTCCCCATCACCAAAGCTGCTCTTTGCCTTCAGGAGCAGTGGGGCCCCGGTCCTGAAATGACTCAGTGTGAGAGTCAGGATCAGAGGCAGGATCAGGTCTCCAGGTTCACATTCATTTAAAGAGAACAAATACCACATGTTTTAAATCTCTGTGAACTTCAACTATCTTGGAAACTTGACAAAATATATTGCTGCCACCTCTACTTTCAGACAGATAATTTTGTTCTGTTATAGTTGACTGGATAGCTGTAAATACTTCATGTAGTATGGATTAATATTTTCAGTGTACCTCCAGTCTTGGAGGGAGAGGAAGAAGAGCCATAGAAATGGAACATGAGATGAAATTTAATATAGTAGTCAAATTGCTGCTGACCAACTTTGCATCTCTCAGGTGAAAACTTGTAAATCACTTAATCTAAATAACATAGCAAATAGAAGCTCTAGCTTTTTGTGTTTAACTTGCTGTTTCTGTAGCTCCTTGCTTTGGCCTTCCTGGGGGTCCCACAACATGCCCAAGGTGGGTGGATCTGTTATCTCCACCTTACGGATGGAAAACTTGAGGCATGGAGAGGCAAAGCAACTTGCACAGGCTTATGAAAGGCTGTGGGAGAGCCAAAACTTGACCACAGCTTTCCCAGATCCTACGTTGATGCCTTAACATAGTCTCTTTTGGACTTTGTGTTATAAAAATACTGGTTTTTTTTTTTTCATTATATCATGACTACAATTTCCTAATTGAAACTAGTTGGAGGACCACAAATCCATGCTGAAGCTGTAATTTCAACTAATTTCACTTATATACTTTCAGCTGTAGCAGCTCAGGCTCTCTGATTAGTCCTCAGGAACAAGGCAAGGTTCATACTGTGAAATTAATAAGCAATGGGGCGTTTTCAACTATACACAAAACTACATATTGAGGTTTGCAGTCCCGTCCGTACAAGCAGAAAAAGTTCATAGGAAACCAAAATCCTTTAACTGAAGTTTTTAAAGTGTTGGCTCTTAGTTATTAATGTTGTATGGCTTGGAGCAGGCAGGGAATGGAGCTTTGAAGGTAATAAGAAGAGTAGAGAATAGAGAAGGATGATAATATCCAGCAAGATTTTGTAGCCCTTGTGTATAACGAATAAGCCAACCTCAGATGTTTTGGAGCTCTGGAAATAATCAGGATGTTATTTTGATTCCTGAAAGTGAATGGATGGTTACGAGGATGAGGCACTGCACCAGATGTGGTGCAATCGCTCAGTAATGCAGGGAAACCTCCTGGGCGCTGGTGTGCTCTCCACGGGGCCGGATAAGCACATGTGTGCAGATGCAGGTCTGAGCTCAGTTTTGCTGGACCTGGGGGAGGCTTCTTCTGGTATGTTTTATGGCCAAAAGATTTGATCCCTGCCATGGTAGGCTTGAACAAGTGAGGCACCAGAGGCATCATCCTGTGCAGGGATGGTGAGCTGGAGTGGGAGTGTGAAACTGGGAACCTGAGTGTCCTTGGGCGAGGTGACGTTCAGGTGTAATAACGTCACCCAGAGACTACCCTGCATGGTGGACCTGTCTCAGTCCTCTCATCTCAGCCTGGACTGCTGTGTTCTGTCCTGTTACCACCCTCCAGGATTTGTGCATTTTGAAACCTTTTTCCAAACATGGAGTACCGAACCCTACCCCTTGCTGGCTTTTCCTCCTAGATACGAGCTCTGTAGGATGTGACATGATCTGAAATCACGTCAGACTGTTTCGTGAGGGGTTGCCAAGGCAGCATGGCAAGTGTGATGACATCTGTAGGGTCTGAACGCCCCAAACTTCCATAGCTTCCTCTCTGTAGTTTTGATACTGAGGAACACCAAGGTGAAGTGAAAAGTGGTGAGGTCGGTGCTGTTGGAGGGGTGGGATGGCTCTGCAGGGATGGCTTTGTGCGTGTGTGCTCACATAAGCTCAGACTGTGTAACCATCTCCTGCATGAATATGAAGGGTTAAAAACACACAGTAAATAATAGCAGCAAAATAACAGGGTCTAATATATCCTGCCAAGGTACTATACTGTTTTCAGTACTATGCAGCTGACAGTTTTCTGTTTTCAATAACTTAAAAAGTGGAGCCATAGAATTTCAATCACCTTCCATCTTACCAAGAGCCTGACTCCTCCACAATAACACCGAGGAATTGACTCAACTGTATTTTTCATGTTTCCCAAATGAGCAGTGCAATGCCATGGAAATTAGGACGGAACAGGAAGCAGACGGCTGCACCATCTCCATCCTTCTGAGCAGATAAAGGTCAAAGACAGCTTCATTCTTCTCAACGTTTTTCCTCCCAACTGGGTTGTAAATATAAGCACAGCACAGTGCAATTAATTGTGAAGAAAAGCAATTCCTGTGGCCTCTTAAAAGGATGGAGAGAGAGTCCTTTTAGTTATATTAGGCACTGTATTGGTAGTGTAATCTTCCTACCCTGTCGTGGACTTTGAACTGATCTACATAACAAACAGCAAAATTAAAATAGTTTCTTGCATGCTTGACCCCAATTGTGTAGCCTCCACTTTTCCCTCTGTTGTATATTCTGCAACGTGCACAACCCCCCTGTGTTTCTTAGGCAGTCGGGCTGGAAGAAGCCCTCTGTTCCCATGGTGCGCAGACCTGTCACTGATTTGTCTCTCTTATTCCCAATGCTATATAGCAAAGTTGGAAATGACCTGAACTATCTGTCATCTTCCCATTCCCTTCTAGACTTAACTAGCTTTTTTTTCCTTCGTATGTGACACAGGTAAACAATCCTTAGGTTAAACAGAACTCTTAAATTTGAGCATGTACAACTTAAGATCAAGTGAGGGAATCGCTGTATGTGTCAACCAGAGACAACATGTCCGTGTTTATACTGAGGGCAAGTGCTATAAAGCCTTGACCTTGCCTACATTTGATAAATCACTGATACATTTTTTTTTTTTTCTGAAACCTTCATCTTGTGCTGGTTCCTTATCTGAAACGGTACCTTTGCTCGTGGCACCGCTTTGCTTTCCACAGTCACTAACTAGACAGATTCTCACCTCTTCGCATATAAAAATTTCATCCTTTTTTTTTTTTTTCTGAAACAGTATGAATGTATTTCCCAGAAAACAAAATTAAAACCTACCTTTACCTCTTACGTGACAACCTTCCAGTTTAGATCTAAACCAGGACCAGCTTCTGTATCGTTCGTTAGCGTATTTTGTCTTCACTTGGTTCTCACGGATACTTAAATATATGTTAAATAATACATCGTGCACCTATTTCTTAATGCTGAATCCCAAGGCTCAAGTCTGGTTCTCTGTCTTCAGTCAAAGTAATAATTACAATGAAAAGCAATGAAAATCAAATACAAAAGAGATATGCTAGAGTCTATTTTCTAAATAAACTGTATTTTGAAGTTTTCATGAGGGTAATCTTGTAGCTCTCTGAAGGCCTTATTTCCCATCACAGTTCAAGA
This sequence comes from Egretta garzetta, assembly GCF_000687185.1. NCBI lineage: Eukaryota > Metazoa > Chordata > Aves > Pelecaniformes > Ardeidae > Egretta > Egretta garzetta. The sequence continues at coordinate 416,433 of NW_009258542.1, forward strand.
TTCATGAAGTCTTCAAACCTCACTGCCTTGTGCTTTTTCTTCATTTGTTTGAAAAAGGAGATCTGGAAGCTCTATCCTGAATGTGTTTGAACCACATGTTATCAAATAGCTTTCACTTGATGGTACACTTGTGACTGAGGAAGCCAAATTAACTCAGAGTACAAATTTAGACACCTACATAAATTCCCTATATTGGTATTTTTAATATGCAATATTCACCTGTTTGCCACTGAGAACGTCACAGTGAATGTGCCCGTTGTTAGCAATGAGGGGGTTAAGGTTTTAGTGAGCTCAGACTTATCTTAAGCCTGTGCTTGTTAAAACAAAGGAGGATTTTGAAGTGATCTACTTCTTGAGCTCATTTTAGCCCTGAGCCTTTCTTAAGGCAAATCCCATCAACTGCATTAGAAAATATACATACTGGTCATCATTGAAGGATTTTAGGCTTCCCTAGGGAGATGTTTAAATAATGAGGAGGTTAACTGTGCATATATACTTGTCAGTCAAGTGAACAGTAGTCTACAAAATCCTCCCATAAAGAAGAACAAATAAGAAAAAAAAAAAGATGGAACATGCAACTTCCCACATCCATAAGGCACAATTTCTCCTCTCGCTGGATCACTCTGTTTTGTGTCAAGTATTCCATGACTCCTCTGAAAGAAACTATTGCATTAGTATGACCTTAACTGCTTAATGAGGCATGACATCATCTGCCTTATTTCTATGCCTTCTATGCCATAATAATGTAATAATAATTTTGATTTTAATTTAAGCTTATTCCTGTTAGCATGTTATACACAACTGCAAGATACTGTTGGGCAACTGGCCACCGTGTTTGTTAGCCTATATTCATGCACAACAGCATTTAATTATTTTCTAAACCAAAGATGTTGCATCTCTTAAGGACTGCAGCATATGGAGGATTAAGCCAAATTAGTTGCAATGAATTTTATGACAGAAGTCTCTTGAACTTAGTGTATGCTAAAACTTAAAAACAGTCCAAATAAGGATTTTGAAAGCACATGCTTGTTTAACAGAAAACATTCAAGGGACTTTGCAATGTGACATTAAAATTGTATTCATTTTCTGTGTATGAATAATCAGATTCCAAAGCTCTTAATATGGGCCAACAGTTTGAGCGTAGAACATACAACTGGCAGCACGGTTTTTCATAGTTATTTACATTATACATGAATGCTGACACTGTTCAGCAAGGCTCACCTTTAATGGACTGGCTAAAGCACCAGGGGGTGGTTTGTGCTGCAAAACTTTTCTCCACGCTCTGCGTTTTCTTTTTCTATCTGTGTTTTTGGGAGAGAATGAAAATGTGGAATGACAGTGACAGGGTAACATTTTTGGCTTCTAAAATTACCTATGAATAATTTTAGTTAAATATCAACATGCTGAAGTTGCAGAATTCCTGCCCGTACTCAGGCTTTCGCTACCCTCAATTTTGAGCCTTTTTCAATATTGTTTTGAATTCTTCAGATTTGACATCTTGGTGATCTTGTCAGGAAATGGAATGAGTGAGTCACAGCAAAAAAGCTCTTTAGGCAGATCTCCTCACAGCCCAATTCTTCTTAATCTTTTAAATTGGAAATTTACTGTTGCAGAAAGCCCAGGGTAAATGTCACCAGTTGACAAGGAGAGCTGTTCCAGTTCGTCTCTGGGACACTCGCAGGGACTTGGGCTTTCCTGGGTGCGGACGTTCATCATCCTGTGGCCAGGCAGGCAGCCCTTGGGGTCACTGTGGGGAGGGTGGTGCCGTGGGAAAGTTCTGCATGAGCGACTTGGACTGTGCTTTGGTCAATAAGAAAATTTTCCTCGTTGCACTGAAAGCCAGTTCTGTTCATCCCTGGTGCTTGACTTGACAACCCTGGTGGAGAAGTGTGGCCAAGGCATGGGTCCATCCCCAAGGAATAACAGACCCTCTCTACCCACATATGAAAAATCCTTCTGAATGTGTGATCTGTCCCAGTCTTGCTACATAAACAGGAAAAGTTTTGAAGAGAATGGAAAAAATATCCTAGTCCACACCCATGGTACAGGGTAGCTTTTACTTATGCCAGGCTTTAGAGATGCTGAGAGTACAACATGTTTTTCACGGAGACCCAAAACACTTTCCTTGCTGACAGGCAGTTTGATATCAAAATTATATCATCCACCCTGCTGGTTATGCTGGGATAACAAAGCTGGTGTGGCTCAAACAAAGCATTCACCGGAGCACTCAAAAGCCATTTGCTCTCCCGGATTGGTATCTTGGTGTGACTTTGTCTAT
>NW_009258542.1:418773-442448 GCF_000687185.1 Egretta garzetta
GTGATACAAAGCACTAGAACTGGATCCTCTCCCAAAATAAAATTAGAAAATCCTGAGCCCTCTCCTTTCAGCTAGATGTGTAATTGAATAGACACAAAATGTAGCCTGTAATGCAATGGATGCAATGAAACACCAGCGAAATTTTAAGATTTTCTTATGCGCAGCTGTATCGGTAGGGAATGGGTACACAACCTGTCAGTTTAATCAAGCCATCAGGTTGGCGGATGTGCTTTTGGTTTCCTATTACTGCAACTGTATTTGTATAAAACTTGCGCTGCTTTCTTTTGATCAAATCATTTTAAGACAACGCTTTACAGGGCTGTCACTGGCGCTCGCTGCTGGCGTGGATCCCTGTGCGTCTGCAAAGCGAAGGGGCGAACCCTGCTGCGAAGCGTTCCCCGTCCCTGCTGCTTTGATGTACTGTCGGTGTAAAATCATCAATTACACAACGTGTTTTCGATCCCTGTAACGTCGTGTTGCCTAACTACTTAATAATGGCATTAGCAAACTGGAATTGAATTCCTCGTAGATGGTTCGAGCCAAGTTTGCAGCAGCTGATTTACAAAGTCTCTGACTCACTGTTATTACCCGCTTCCTAGACCCTTGATAAATCACACTCTTTACTCACGTTTAGTTGTTTTTAATTTGTATCTCTATTATGAAAAGTGGGAGGAATTCAGTTCCTCCAGGGATGGCAGCATTTCCCAAGAAGCTGTTTTGTCTGTTTTGCAGAACTCAAGCTCCCATCCTTATCGCTAACCTTTTCCCCCCCCTGCCTCCCCAAATGTCTCCTTGTGAGAAGCCCTGGTGCCATTTGAGTTGTGCCAGGGAGTTATTACACTGATGCCTTTTAAATAATGTCTTTTTTTCTTGTGACTCCTTAATGGTTCTGATAGTTATTCCTTAAATATTTCCTTCTTCCCAGCCAGAAACCAGGCTCCAGTTCCTTTCCTTTTGATCTTGGTGCCCCTGTCTAACCTTTTTAGTGGCACATTTGGTGTTGGCTTCTTCAGAGCCTCGGCTGAATTACGTGGATAGTTTGGGGGTACCTAAAGCTACTAGGTTGTTCCTGCTGTTATTTCCTTAGCTTTTTGCTTCCAAACCAAACAGCTCCTAACTGACATGAATGCCATAATTCATCCGTAACTTCACACACACAGGTAAATCCTTTCCTTACCTGAGACTTTTCTTGCTTGTAATTGTGAAGAGGTGTTTTAAGGTGCTCAAATGACAGAAAAATATTGCACGCATTGATACCTAAACACTGAGTGGAAAGCTACTGCTGGCTGGTAAACGTGTCGGCCTTCGGGAGCATGAAATAGCACGGCTTACTCTTGCGTGTCTTGTAACTTTTGATATGGCTTTTTCTTCCCTGCTTGTCTACTGTGCTGAGGTTTGCTTTATTGCACAATAATTCCAAATTCAGCAATTTACATTTCTCTTAGCTTGAACAACTCTTTCCACTGCTTATTACTTTGCAGACACCACGAGGTATCACTGCGCACAGGCAGCTTTCACCGAGGGAGCCTATTGTGTTGGTATTTCCTTGATTACACCATCCCCTGAGCCCTCTCCCACTGTCTGTTAAAAGAAAAAAGCCCTTGGTGCATCAAATGCAACCAGATTTGCCTTTGCCTTTGATATGGAAAGCGTACTTAAGGCTTCGAAGGAGAAGCTGCAGCAAGAAGGGGCTGCCAGAGAGAAAAAATAGGTTTTTGTTTTCACCTAATTCCAGGACAGATTTCCTCCATCTCCCATCAGCAGAATGTCATGGGAGAGCCTCAGGCAGCCGATGGCGACTGTGCCTTCTGCCCCTTTGCACTGTCCGTGGCTGTTTGCTCTGTCAACGTGCATCATGAGAAAGGGGCTATTTGGTAAATCATAGAGCTCCTTTGAAGGGCCCTTTGGCAGCTGTTGGGTGAGGGGGCAGTGCTGGTCTCTTCTCCCAGGCAGGGCTGAGCATGCCCTTCATCATCATCACCACTGGGCTGCCACCAGCAGAAGTTGCCATGAGCTTTGGGTGTCAATTGAACGTGGACACTCTTTTAGGCTTTAGGAGGTTTTGCAATGTTGTTGTGGTCTGAATTGGGAAAGGGCAATGAGGGAATATAAAATTTGAACTAAATGAATAAGATTTGAAGTGATCCTTGGTAGACACGTGTGTGGGTAGGATAAAGGATTCATCGGTTTGGGATGCAGGTGATCACGCAAAGTCATGGAAGTCAAGACAGGAATAAGATGTTTGAATAGTGATTTGGGAAAAACTGTGCTGGAATCAGGGTGGAGGAAAGAAAACCTTGGTCACCAGATGTTTTGGGAGTTGCCTGATGTCCTACAGATTCAGGTGCCATCGTGAGGGTGTGACCAATGTCTGCTGCAGTGGTCTAAGCTGTGCAGGGTCAAACGTCGGCCGTTTTCTGTCTGGGTGCCTCGCACTGCTCACTTGGGAACCAGGGATGGGCACAGCGGTGAGCATGGCAGGACGCAGCTAACGGGAGAGTCGCTTTTTGGGGGAGTGGGAAGTTCCTAAGCTTGATGGTCTTGAGACAGCCTGTCCGCATTTTCAACCGAACCAAATTGCTTAAGTGTTTCCAGAGGGACATCTTTTAACTTCAGCTTTTTGGCCCTGAATGAAGTAACAGTAATGGTCTGTCTAAACAACATATGGTGATGCTGTAGAGAGATGTATGAGCTCATTCAAATGCTGAAATGTTGATAGCTTAATTAGCTGCTGAGGTACCTCTGAGGGGGTACAGCTGGAAGATGCACAAGGTCCTGTGCTTCTCAGGGGCCCGGCTGCTGAAATCTCCGCTATGCACTTTGGTGTGTGCCCGTGGCAGAGCTGCCTCCAAGCAGCATGGGGACCTGTTGATATCAAAATAAGACCTTCTGGCAAGATTTCTCTCGATGAAAATTCCTAGGAAAATAATTGCCTTCAGCTATGTGAGTTGTGTTTCATAAAGCAGTGGCTAGGTAAGGCCGGGTCCTTTTAAACCAGGATTTAACAACATGTCCTAGAACAAGCTGATTAGTTGTCAGTGATGTACTCCAAAAGCAGCATAAAGGAACCTGCTTGTACTGTGGTTTTTATTTCTCCTTTTGATTGCTTTCAACATGATGGGCACACCCTTTGATCTTGTTTTATGGTTTATCAGTGTTTGCCATAACAATATTTCTATGGCTTTTAACTTCAGACAGCCTAATTGCTTTATTGCATTTCTTTCACTGGGTACCTGCCTTTTGATTTCTTTTTTTCTTTCCTCCCTTTTCTCTGAGATAAAGCAGCAGTACAGGCGCGTGTGTGTAGATTAAAATACCCATGCTCCACTCAAGTTGAGTGGCCCCGGATTAACGTTCAGTGATGTTCTGGCACAACCTGAATTGTGTCTTAGGTTGCTTAAGTGGTGCTGAGCCATCTCAAGGAAGAAATGGCCTTTATGAAATGTTTTCTTTATCAAGAGCTTCAAAGCAGCTTTTTAGTTGAGGTTGCAAGTCAGATCTTCAAATTTATTTTTCTGAGAGGTTAAATACATGAATTGTAATGTTTCTTATTCCCAGGTCATTATACAGTACTCTCCCTGCTAGGTAAGGAGAGAGATGCTTTTTCATCTTTCCTGAGGCTAAAGCCAAAGGCTTTTTTTTTGTGGTAGAAAAACAGTCAGAACAGCACGGCGGTGAATTTTATCAAAAGCCCATAGAACTGTATTTACATATTGTAAAGACATTCTACCAGCTCCATGTACTACAGTTTGTGCTGAGCTCTTCTTATTAAAAATGGGTGTGGAAACGTATAAGGTCTAATATGTTAGATAGCTTAAAGCATGGCAAAGAGCATCTTGAGATCAATTTAAAGGTCGTTTTTCAACTGTAGTTGGTGAAAACTGTTTACTGAGTCTTGTGTGAAAACTTTTAACCTGCAAATTCCAATTTCATAGTTCATTCGTACGTGGGAACTTAATTTGAAATCTGAGCGGTTTTGATCTGATTAGCAGGTTCGCTGCTCTTCCATTTCTGGATGGAGAAGCAGAGATCTGCCAGCTGGGTTTTGGTACGCGTAAACGCTCACACAGGCGTTTGGCATTGCTTTCTACAGGTAATCCGTAGTAAATATTTTTCTTGTATGTAGGCATTTCTGGCAATGAACTGTTCAATGGAGTATGCATGGGAGTGAATGTACAAAGACTGAGAAACATCCTAGAAATTAACTGGACTGATTTAAAAAGAATATTGAAGAAATATTTTTTTTGCTCTATATCAAATCTGGGATCTGGGGCAACAGCTTGGTGGTGGCGACTGAACGTGGCCGAGGTAATGGCTCACCACAGCCTTATCTCTTCAGGGCTTTGTGGAGTTGGTGCTGGGAATGTACCCGAGCTCCAGCGACGCAGAACTTGCGTAGTGCCTTTCCAAACACTGCGAGTTTGCCGCATGGCACAAATTTTAGTTCACTTCTTGTGAATATTGAGTAAGATACCTTGTTGGAAGAGTGACTGAAGGGGTGAGAGTATTCTGCGTATCTGAGAAGGGTATGACTGTTTTTCATACCTGCTAGCTGGGTTGTCCGAGGTGCAAGACTCCTTGAACTGCCTCTCTCCTCTTGTATCCAAATCAGGGAAATCATACCTTGATTTTAAGTTTTCTGCAGGGAACCCTCAATTCTAGTTTCTCTGCACCTAATACAAACTGGAGAATGCCTTTTTGCATTTATTACCCAGACCATTGCCTTAGCACTCCCAAGATTTTATCTAATATGACTTTTTCTAACCTTGTGGAAATTGCAGTGATGGAAGATGCATCAGCTATTTTCAATCTTATTTCTTTTCCAGCTGTGCCTATCAGCTTGCTTAACAGCATAATGAATGAGTTCACAGGTGTTTTCTTTTACCATCTTTCAGTTGTTTGAAAGGCGCTTATCTTGGTCTGTGAGACACATGGTCGAGAAGCAAGGTGGACTTGAGGTTTACCTTTTTTCATACATGTCTAACGGAATGTGATTAAACATTAAAACTATGCAGTTAATTCTGCTGTATTTACCAAAAGGAAATTTTCTGAGGAGTGGTTGTTATGGAAACAGTGGCCCTCTGTCCTTCGACTGGAAAGGATTTCTTTTAAGGGAGCTAAAACCCTTTAAATAGTCAGCAAGTATAAAAAGGTGAGACCGTAATATTCATCTTGCATTTCCTCTATGAAGCTTCAAAAACTTTCACGATGCTGGGAAGATAGTGCAGTGTGACAAGCAAGAGAGGCTTGGGAGCCTGTTTTATGATGGGGAAATGTGAAGGGACTCATAAATAAGGGAAATAGGGCATTCATAAAGGGAAATGAGACTTTTCGAGTGGAGACACATCATCAGGTGCAAGCCCTGCTTGGGAGACCAAACCTCCAGCCACAGGGGCTGCCTTCTCCTTCTTGGGGCTTCCAGCAGGGCTCCGGCATCGGGGCTGGCTGTCGTGACTTGCTGCATGAGCAGAGGCTATTTATAGGGGTTCTGTGGGCCTCGGAACTGCGAGTCATTTAAATCTGTATGGCGTGCTGATAGCGTTTCATTTGTACTCTGGAATGGGTCTCTGCGGTGTATGAAAGGAATTTTAGATTCAGCATACCAGAAATCAGAATACCGGTAGCTTCGGATGACAACTTAAAATACTGGAATTTGCTGAACAGTCACATGCGTTTGAAAAAAAAAAAAAAGTTGTTCCTGAACTAATAACAAAACAGCATGCCCAAAGCTGCAGTGGATAGCAGGAAAATTGTTCCCTGAAGTATTTTCAAATTGAAAATCAAGCTTCAGCTTCACTATATTCCTGGGGTTTTTTTGTGCTCATTTTCAAAAAACATTTATGGCTCAAATGTAGATTAAAGAATTATTGTTTTTTTCCCACTGAAAATGAATTATAAATATATTTTTAATTGGAATTTTATATTTTTTTAATGTTACTTTAGCTACAGCACGCATTTAAGTATATATTGTGTTTCTGATACTTTCCTGATAGGGATTTCTGTCTATGTCAGTTGCTTTCAGGTTACAACACAGATATGGCTGAATCTGAGCATTATAATGAGATATAAACCTTGAATTCCTTTTTATTTCTGAACAAATCCATAATGGTTAACTGCAGTGATCAACCATAAGGGTTTTCGGTGGCTGCATGGAGGAAGCGGAGGAGCCTGCAGGGCGGGAGCTGGGTGTTCTCGCAGATCTGCTGATCTGCTATGGTCAGCCCTTGACAGACGAGGTGAAACCTGGGGAATCTCAGATGAAAGGAGATGCCTCATCTTAGGAGGCAGCTGGTTAAATGCAGACCATCGCCTTTTTTATGGGCTCCACATAGTGATGGCATTTCCACACTTGTGCAGAAACACTGATGGACGAGCTGGTTGACAAACTTGCAATCGAGGTAGCCTCTTTCATTTTTATTTCCATGGCCTCTTCACTAATATTGAAATTATATGCCCACTCTAGTGTTTTCCTATGTAAGCATTTTGATTTTAATTAAGAAGGACACTGCTTGCAAACTCTCGCCTGAATTTGACTCACGATATTTCATTGTATGCCAGAAAATAGTTTATTAAGCTTTCAGATCAAATATGAGATAACATAAGGAATGGAAAATCAGTGCTGCTTTATTTAATCTTTTGGTTTTGAGAAGGGGAGGATGGGAACACGACTTTCAATGGGGAAAAAAGTGAAAATAAGCCTCTTCTAAACTCCCACAAAAGCACAGCTTCTGGTAAAAGTCCAAATATTGCAGGTGCAGTGGAGGAAGAATGAATCGTGGTACGCCGATATCCAGGCTTTCAATGTCACGAATGCATTTGCTCCCTGCAGAAATAACTAGCAGTCACTACAGTTAGCAGATAACCCTGGGGAGCCACTGCACCCCCCTATGGCTGTGGTTTGTTTGCGGTTCCTTTTGTTTGGGTGAAAATTGGGGGTCTGCAGAAACCATTAACATTGCTCCATGCCACTTATCCTCTATTTCGTTGGTCCTTTGCAGGGTGTGAATGTCACCTTCTGTGAATAAACTTGCCGGCTGTCTGGGAAAGAAAGTGAATTTCAGTTCTACCTGAGATGCATCATGTTCTGTTCCTTGGGAGGTTTTGTAATGATGATATTTTCCTCTTAGCTTTGACACTAGGTAAAATGGCATTTGAGTAACTTCAAGGATCTTTGTCCTGTCAATCCATTCCTTACTTTATATCTGTTAAACCATTTTTAAGGACTCGCCTTTTACTTTTCAGGCTGTATTTTAAGAGTTCAGGTATAGGAAGTGTTAGCAGCGTGCAACTGCTGAGTCCCAGATTCTTCCACTTAGGACAATTCCCATACTGGGGGAGGGAGCGGCTCCCCGTCCCATGGCATTTCCCACTCTGCTGCTGGGGTTTGACCCTGCTGCAGTTTCCCCTCGTGGGCCTGGGCTCTCCAGATGGCTGCAGAGGGAGGTGAACTCCTCCGGGGTGGAGGAAGACACCGGTGCCTTCCCCGCAGACGGCACTGGCTGCACCCTCCTCTCCAGAACTGTTTGTTTCCTTTTCTGTGCGTGCGTAAGCAAAAGGCTTTAGACGACAGCCATCCTCGGAGAATAGCGTGGTCTTGTTCGTACACCTCCATACCATATGTTCTAGATGGATATGGACCTTCAGCTGAAACCCATCAGCGTTAAATTTCTCTTGTCACAATTTTAGCAGTCTCTCTTTTACCCTTGGCCATGGCGTGCATATCGTTAATGCCGCGGCGGTTAATCAAGCTTCTCAAGAGCCTCTCTTGTTTCATTCTGGAGATGAGAGGTGAGCTCTTTTGTGTTTAAACTCCTTTGCTCCTCCTCTGCTGATGTGGGTATCCGAGATGTCCTGGCTGCCCTGGTCTGTGCAGCTGAGAGTCTGTCCTGGTGCTCACGTGCCCTCAGCTCCTGGCCAGTAGCCATGGGGTGACAGTGATTTCTGACTGTAGCAGTGTGCCCGTAAGGGCTTTTTGGAAGGAGATCTGGAGTGAAGTGCAGCCTTGCAATTAACTTGGGTTGTTAGTCTGGACCGGATCCAGAATAGATCCATCCAAGAGGGGGGTTGTGTGCTGTAAGAAAGAAAAAAAATCATTCTTTGCAGAACTTCTCATGGATTTCATTGAAAACTGGGCAAATAAATTGCCAAGGAGACTGTAATGGACTCATAGCTGATGAAGTTAGGCTTTTTAGAAGCAGCACATGACTATGAAACCCTAATAAACCTGGGGGCAGGGACGATCTCCCGGGGTACACCCACCTTCTCCAAGCGATGTGCAGGACTGTTACTGTCGCCTGACGGAGGCACGTGGTCTGTGCAGACACCTGGTCTGGCTGTTAAACAGCCGTGCATGCACTGCTGATGCACAGCAGCCCTGTGTGAAGGGAATGCTCCAGGCTGGGGAAAAAGGATCTGGCAAGTGGGCTGGTGGGGAGCAGAAGTGAGTGGGTGCTGAGCACCCCAGACCTTGCTCTGGGTATGGTTTTGCAGGTGCTGTGCTCCCTGTAATGGGGCAGAGGAAAGTGGAAACCTGGTCAGTGGGTTCCATCAGCTGATTTTAGGTGGAGCCTCAAAGGGGTTTGGTCCCACCACCAAAGCATGTCCAAGGTGCAGGGCACATGTACCTGCTCCCAGCCTCTCCTGCCCAGCCGGGAGCCGGGCTTCTAGGAGTCCTACAGCTCATCCTGTATGGAGCGCCTGACATTGTCTTAAAAAGGACAGGGGGTATTTAACCCCTTTTGCAATTCTCTGGTGAATTCTGGGGGAAGGTAAATGGCAATGAAATGGGTCACCGTAGGAAGCTCTGCCTCAAAGAGGTGGCAAATCAAATTTATGCCTTGGACCATGTTTAGACTCAGGCTGTGCGATGTGTCCTGCAAGCTGAGTTTTGGGGTTTGGAGGCTTCTGATGATCACACTGGCTTTGGGGAAGGAATTTGCCCAGAAGCCCTCCTGTTGCAGGCAAACCCTGAAGCAGCAAAAGGCCCATTTCCACACTTACTTATGCTCAGCAGGGTAGGTTTAGACTAGATATAAGAAAGAAATTCTTTACAATGAGGGTCGTGAAACACTGGAACGGGTTGCCCAGAGAGGTGGTGGAGGCCCCATCCCTGGGAACATTCAAGGCCAGGTTGGAGGGGGCTCTGAGCAACCTGATCTGGTTAAAGGTGTCCCTGCTCCCTGCAGAGCTTGGGCTGGGTGACCTCTAGGGGTCCCTTCCAACCCAAAACATTCTATGATTCATTTAATAGTGCTCCAGACACATGTTCTGTCGCTCCAGTTATCTGCCCTCCTCTCCCTCCCTAGGACTTGCTCCCACTCCTCCAGCAGTATTCCCCTCCAGTCTGCCTGAGGTTCTGTATTTTGTTAATGGTTGAGCCTGTTTGTACTGGAGCAGCGATGGTGCTCGGAGGTCAGCTCCTGAGCTGTTCCCAGTGCTGGTGAGGGATGCAGAGCCGCTTTGCAGCTCCTGCGAGGGAACGGCAATAATATCCAGATCTTGATCTCTGAACCTTCTCCACTCTAATGAGCGTTTCTGGGGAATTGTGCCCTTAATGAACCAGCACTTTCCAAAGGGAAGCTATCCCAAACACATCAATGGATGTGTGTGGGAGCCCTCAAGGAGAGCGTTTGAGCAAAGGACTGGCAGTCTCGGCGCTCCTTTTTCTGTCTCGGTCTGAAATGCCGGTGCAGATGTCTGAAGTACCTGCTCTCACGGTTGTTCCTTTCTGTATAGACGAACTGCATGTGTAAGTGCCACATTTATAAAGTCCTTGTAGGGCTACTTTCTAAAATATTTAAAATACATGAAATCTCCTGAGTCCAGGAATGAACGTTAATGATATGCGGCGAAGTGTTTATGTAAGATGGGTCTTTAGCCAAATGCTTTGGGTCAGGCAAAGGAGCTTTGTAATGAACTAAGAAAGTGAATTTATTGCCTAGATCTTGGTGCTTGTTTTCTCTTCTTCTGTGGTTTGGTGACAGATGACTTGCTCTGAAAACCAAGATAACTGCTTTGGCTGCTGCTGGGCTAATCTTCACAGGTGGTCAGCATTGAAAAACCAAATTCCACCTCTAGATGCTGATTCTGCAGCACACTGTGACAGTTTTACAGTCCATTTGTTAAAGTCCATTTTAGAAACTCTAGAACAAATGTATTTTTCTTCTCGGATTTATTTTCATGAGAAGCAAAAAAAAAAAAAAATTATCCCCTCCCCCCCCAAGAAAGGTGCTTAGAGAGAAGCTATTTTAATCAGGAGGAAAAGCTTTAAAAACAAAATTTTAGAAAGAAAAGATTTTTTTTGAGCTCTTCTTAAGAAGAGGGTACAGCAGAGAAGAGAGGAGGCTGGCTACTACAAAGTAACCCAAACTCCTCCAGACCAGTAAAACCAAACTTTTAACTGCTGTTGTCTGCATCCTTTTCAAAATGATTTCATATTCAATTTTTGGGTGTGTGGGGTTGCTATAGCCATCACTATAGGTCATAATCAACGATAAAAATAATTTTATTCCATATGTTTTCAGAGTGATTTTTTTTTTTTACAGGTATGGCTAGAGGTCACTCTAGTCCAGTTGTTTTTATGTATAGTTAAGTATGAAATGAATTCATCATGAAATGGTTCAGCACTTCCAATTAATTTTAATGGGATACTAGTTTCAGCCTCATTGGATCAGAGCCTGAGAATTGAAAAGTAGGCGAGTTTTTTCATAAAGCCTTACAAATCTTGTTCTAAGTGTTGCACGTGATTTATCAGACTCGGGCTAAAGAAGAGCTTACTGTATTAATTTATCCTGACAGCATGTGTCTCTGATGTTTAATTTCACTAATAAAGAAACACTTGCACAGAGCATTCAGAATTGCATGGGGCTGCTACCGTGGCAGAAAGTTAATCATCTTGAAATAAGTGATTGCTTCAGGGCAAGTGGGGAGAGTGGCAGGAGGAGGAGCAGGGCGCTTGGATTTCAAGAGCCTGTCTTCGTGCTCGCTGCTTGGTGTACCATGCACCGACGTTGTGCTGGGGATGTGATGCAGCTCCTGTGTGGAAGTGACAAGATGCTATGGATTTTTCTCTGACCTCACCAAAATAAAGTAGCGGGACGAAGTCCATCATGTTTTTCAAATTTGGTGGTTGCTTTCTTTTTCTTTCTTTGGTGGGATGGCAGGGTTAGGGTAATGGTTGGACTTGATGATCTTAAAGGTCTTTTCCAACCTAAACAATTCTATGATTTTCCTTTTCTGTTGTGTCTGCAAGCTAAATGGAAACTCATAGACAGCCTGGATCCTGGGCCATGTTCATGAATCTGAAGTACGTGCTGCAGAAGGGCTGGTGCGCAGCACCTTTCTGAAAAGCAGGGCTGGCCAAGATGAACCTCAGGTTGTCCATGGAAGGGCTGAACCAGCCCAGCCCAGCCTCTGCAGTGGGGCAGGAGGGACCGTGCCCTGTGGGCAGGGGACTTTTATGGAAGTGATGCTCACAGCCTCTGTCAGCAAAACCAGGAGGGGTGGTGGGCAGAGAGGGCAAGGCTTGGTGGCCTGCTGGCTGGTTTTCCTGGGATGTTGCCTGTGTTCCTGCATGCCGTTTGAAGCAGGGTAAAGCACCGCCTCTCACGCGAGTCCCACTGTCAGGGCCAGGGCAGCAGCCAGCAGGTCCGTGCGTGCTGCCAGAGCCGGAGCAAATGGCCCCGCGGCGGTGTGAGCTGCACCCAGGTGTGCTACTGCAGCTGGGTGCTGGGGAAGGAGGGCGAAGATGCTGCTGGGTACCCTGGTTTGCACATGAAGTCCCTCTTTGGTAGCAGTCTTACCAGTGGCTATACGCAGTAGCCTTGAGTCATTATTGAGGCACTTTAGCTCAGACTTTTTTTGTATTATCTCTCCAACATCTGTAAAAAGGACTGAAGAAAAGCGCATCTATCCCTGAAATGTAGCTTTTTCTGAAGGAGAAAGCATCTTGGGACAGGAATGTAGGTAGGAAAGGTGAAAGCAGCAGGGAACTGGAATTTTGTTAAACAGCAAAAATAAGCATCCCAAGGGGGGTTGAGGGGAGGGAAGAGGAAAACCCAATAGCCTTACCGTGGGATTGGTGAAGACAACGAGTGGACAGTGTCAGAGGCAGACTCAGCTGAGATTTAGCTGCTGTTCTGCCCATTTAGAAGGGAGAGTTGCAACCGATTGCGTTATCTTAGCACCAGGGTGTAACGCAAGGAGGCTTCTCGTCCAAGTGTCTGATCCAGCCCTGTTTGACTTATGAGACCTGACAGGAGCTCTGCATAAAATCTGATGGCTTCAGGCAGGTGATTAGTGTGAGCACAGTGTGTAATTAGTGAAGATGTTTACCGCACAAATTAATGGAAATGAAAGCTTTGCTTGCGCGCATTAAATTGAAGCATTTGTGTGGGTACATATGTGCAATGAATTCCAGAATTTCTTTCATGCCTGCCCTTCGGTGCAAATGTGCACCCTTCCCATGCTGATGGGGATTTGGAGCCGGTTGTTGCTGTGATGAAACGGCATTAGAATTTCCAGCATTGGTTTTCTGGTGATGTTGTTATTACAGTCCTGCTTTGCCTCCTACAAGGCTCCTCCACGTCTCCCCCCACCCTGCTCCTTGTAGCTTCTGCTCTAACCTTGCTTCATGCCTGCCCCAGCGCTCCACGGGAAAGGGGCACCTGGGCGCCATGAAGGCGCCGCGATGACGCGCCCGCCGGCCGAGGGGGAGCGAGCTTTTCCTAATCCGTGCTGCAGCTGGCGAGGTTGTAAGGAGAGCAGCACTCTTCAGCTCTCCCGTTGCTAGATTAAACTTTCGAGTATGCTCAAAGCTATTTTTGTATTTTTATCTTATTTTGTGTTCAAAAGTGGGTGGGGTAAGGGAAGGGAATTTGGAGAAACTTGATGCACGGTGTGTATTTATAATCCACTCAGGGGGTGACCCTTCTTATCTTGCACACACTTTGCCTTGGCGAGTCTAGAATATTTTATTAGTTCTTAGGCTTTTGTACCCTTCCAAATAAAGTCCCTATACTGGAAAGCTGTTGTCCAAGCACCCTGCTTCTATCATCTCTGTAACTGATTGCTCCAGAAAAAAGAATGGACTGAAAAAATGAAATTCAGAATGAAACGTAAGAGAAACAGCAATAAACTCTCTGACCAGAAAATAAGGTTTGGTTTTTTTAATTCTATCATTCCCTGGTAATAAAGTTATACCCAAATAAATTCTCCAAATAGAATTTTGACTGTGGCTCAGAGAACTGCGGGGAACTCGGTGAAAAATTGTGAGGACATAGCTATTTCTGTTGATTTTAGGGGTAATGGACTTGGAGGAAAACATGGTGGTAGAGTTGATAAATAACTCTAAAAAAAACTTTGGGCAGAGTTAGGTACAGAATTCTAAAATCATTAGCCCAGTCTACTTCCTACTGACCTTTTTTCTTTCTCCTCCTCTTCCCAAGATGCCTCAGCCCTCCTCCATCTGCATCCTTATTTCCTTTTGTTTCCAGCATCCTTGGTTTGACAGTAACCGCTGTGCTTGGCACCCAGCGAGTGCTCACAAATCCAGATTTGTAGGCAGGGTACCTCTTTTAAAACAATTTTAGTAAGCAGAGCAAGGCCCACATAGCCTTTGTTGTCATAGATTGCGTGTCCTGAAGAGACTGTGGCAGGGTCACGGTGCAGTTCGCTGAATTAACTCCCGCGCTTTTTCTGCACACCTGAGGCTGGGGACTCTGAACTCATCCCCCAGAAAACTGACTGAAAATCGATGGGCTTGGATAGATGTAAGGAGCGTGCTGGGAAATGCAGGCAAGGAGCTCTATCTTGAACTGCTTACGGTATGACAACGGCAGCCTGCATTTCCACTAATTCAGTTGTCTCCAGGGCATTCATGGTAAGCAGGTCCAGGAAAGATTTTTTTTTTTTTAATATTGCAGCTGCACAAATGACTACTGTAGGAGGCATGGCACAAGGTGACTGCTAACTATGTGCTGTAGGCATATTGATTCACTGGTGTCTACCCATGCGTGCCGACTTACAAAAACACTGAGTGAGGCTGTTGATGCCTTGCAGAAAACCAGAGCTATTTATCAGTTCTCCAGCCTACAATGTCTTTCCTTGCATGGTTCTCAAGAGAATGAGCATTTTCTTAATACAAAAAAAATTGGAAGCAGTGGCTCCAGCTGGCTCCATCGCTCATCTGTAGGAGGGGGTAATTTCAGCAGTGGGTGATGTGGTCACACACGTTGTCTGCCCCACTCTGTGTTCTCTGAAATTATAAATGTCGTTTTTGTGCCTACCACGAGATGTTTCGTTATGGTGTCTGCTCTACCCATCTACCCCTTGGCTGGCTGCTAACCAAAGCCCTGCTTTCACGCTGCCTCTACACAACTTTCATGACCAAAGTGTGTTGTCCACATCACATAGACTTTTTTTTTTAGCCTGAAGAGCTTTCTATCAAGAAATCAATGACCTGAGTTTATGGATACTGTGTGACATATGACGGGGAAGATACTCTGCTGCAAAGTCAGAATGGGGATGCAGTCTTGGTCTGCTGAGTACAGTTCTGAGGATGCTTTTTTCCCCCCCCTTTTTTCCTTCCTTCCATCCCTCTCATAACCATCTTGCTATGCAGGAGGTGAGAACTGATATTAAAAAATACTCTGCAGCTGGGTTTATTAACCAAGATGTTGCTTTATGGTTCAGAAAAGTTGTGTCCTTCCAGTCTGACCCAAGATTTGAACACAGGTGAGTTAACTATGGAAGCGGGCAGTGCGGCTGCTGAGGGTTGGTGGTTCTGCACAAGGTGCTCAGATGCGCTGGGAAGTGGTCTTGGGAGAGCTATGAAATTTCTCTTTATTTCTCGCACTTGTAAAATAGGCTTGTCTCTCAATTCCCAGAGGAGTACAGTTAGAGTTCTTTTGGGTTGACTGATGCTTTGCAGTCCTTTGGTGAAATGCTGTGAGAGCAAAAAGCTGCTGTTAGAAGTGGGACATTGGTCTGCAGGGCCAGGGCTTGGGGTGGCTCCATGGGGCTTCTCCAGGGTGCACTGGGGAGGCGGAGGCTTCTGCTGGCGAGGGGCTAGGGCTGTCTGGTCCCCTCCAGTGTCGCAAGCAGAGCAGTGAGGGTCATTGAAGTTTCTGTCCAGAGCAAAGAATTTTATCCTCCCCTCTCTTTCAACGTGGGATGAACTGATTTCTCTCCAGGCTGAAGATCAAAAATAGATCCCTAGTTCCCAGTAATAAGGGTCAATAAAAAAGGGTTGAATTTATTTGAAGTTCAGTTAAGTAATATTTCCACATAATACTGTTTAAACTTCTGGGGATCAGGGTAAAATGTAAGGGGTAAAATGTAAGGGGTAAAATGTAAGGGGTAAAATGTAAGGGGTAAAATGTAAAATATAAGGAGTCTGGATGTCTCCCAACATGTTATTTTTGGGTATTAGGGGGTTTATAAGCACAGCACTAGCTGCTACACTGGGGACATGCCATCCAACGGGCAGCGGGTAACACCCTGCTCCGGGGGCTCGGAGAGCATGGGTGTCTCAGCATGCCGCTCCCTCCATCACCCCTCCACAAGCCCTAGAAATGAAGAAAGTGGCTGTGGAGTGTGTTGTGCACCTGAGGGATGCGAAGCATGGCGTGAAAGGGATTGCAAAGAAATACCTGTGGAGTTGCTGTCGAGTGTCCAACAACCTCGTGAAAAAACCAATTTGATGTTGCAAATTTCCTGCTGTTTGGTAAAAGAACCAAACAACTCCCACTAAGCATGGTAGCATCATCCAACAGCAAATAGCTGCTCAAGACCTGGAATCAATTAATTTCTTCCCCTCTGGTGATGGCTCCTGCTCTGCATGACCGCCAGACTGCTGATGGAGGGGCTGCAGATGTGAGCAAAGGCATCTTTCCAGCTTGAAGCCATCAAACGCTACCTGACAAGGAACGTCATTTTTTGGTGACTTGCCCAGTGGATTATTTTATATTGATTTCTCAGCAGAAAAAAACTGCACAACAAACCGTAGTGAAATTCAGGGAGTCTGCCCTCTTTGAGTGATTTTCTGGCCACACTGAAGTGAACAGTTATTGACTTGAAAGAGGGGTGGTTTTTTGGTTTTTTTATTGACTTCTAGGTGGAGGTTTATGGTGAGAACCGAAGTTGCTCTCTGGAGAGCCCGGGCCTGCCAACAAGCCCTCCTTTACCTGGGGAATGTGCCGGCTCAAGCAGGCTCACTCCCCCCAAGACAATCCTAAACTGACCCAGATTTCTCTCAAAAGATTGGTGATTTTGGTGACCTGTGATCACCAACCAGATGAGGTGTTTCTGTGCTCCAGGGAATCTGCTTCTGTTTCTTTCCTCACTCCATCCCCATCTGTCTTCAAATTAATTTAAGCAGTGAGAGGAGAACAGTGTCAAGACTCTGGAGTTGCAGAGGAACTGCAGAAGGAAAAGTTTTGAGTTTTTCTGTCTGTAAGTACGTGGATGTCTGCATGCGCTTTCTCCCTGCTCCTAGCTGTGGCCTCAGGAGGGTGAAAGGTTTAAGTTGATCCCATTAGTGCAATGGAAGTAGAAATAAACCCTTTCCATGCTGAGTGTTGAGTGATAAGGAAGAAAATATTATGGAAGGTCCCTGGATCTGTAGGTAATATGGGCATGGGTCTTAGAGAAATAACACAGGAAAAATAGTTCTTCACTTTCATCTTCTGCGTGTAACTGAGGAACGTTTTCTGTGCGCCCATTTTCCCCTGATTTTGGCAGGGTCTCTGGCAGGATGAGGCAGATGCTGACGACAGGGAGGTGCCTCTTGCTGTTAGGAAAACCGAGGGCTCATCTTGTCGCTGTTGGTGCATGGCTAATTAGTAGAGCTGAGGCACTGCAGGAAAAGATATTCAAGCCTGAGCATTTGAAAGTGGAAAGGTTTTCAGCAAGATACTTTTAAAAGAGTGTGTTCACTAAAAACCTGTGTGAGAACCCCAGAGAACTACTTCATGTGAAACCTTTTGCCTCCAGGTCCTCTTTAAAGGCTGGGAAAGTACTCAAACTGGCTCTGCCGTCTTTCAGAAGTTCTTCAGAAAGGCCATCAAAGTTTATAGCTCTGATATTTCCTAGGTCGTCTTGTCCTTTGCTCTTTGATTCTTCACTCCTGGTATCAGAGACAGTCCCAACTAATCTTTTTCTCAAAAGACAGCGTTTCAGTTCCTATACGGAGATTTAAAATGCTTTATGTGTTTCCTGTTTCCTGGTGAATATCATAATGAAATATTATCACCAGGGTTAGTAAACGCTTGGGTAGACCATAGGCAGTATGTGGAACATCAGCCATCTTTTCTTTTACTTTATGCTTTTCAAAGGAATACTTTTTAATAGCTGCTTAATTTTTCTTGTTTAGTTTGGGGTGGTTTTTTACTCACTTTTTTTCCCTAATCTATCTTGAAATATGGAAGAAGGATGCTTTGGGGTGAAAGAGCATAAAGGTGTCTTGTTGCAGGTGTCAAACAAACTCTGCCACGAGTAAACCCATATCAAATTCACATAAAACTGGGTTGACTAGCATGCTTTTGATGTTCTTGAATTACTGCACAGAAAATCCTCAACAGAGATTATCTATTAAGATTTTCAGTTCAGTCAGGCATTTCTTTAAACAAACAATAATGTTTCATCTTCAGTGAGCCTTAGCTAATAGCAGTTATGTCTTCCTTCTGGTATAAAATGGATCGACCGGTGGCCTTTCTTGTCGATAACGTTCAGATCACCTTTAGCTTTCTGGTAATGAGGTTGTCCTCAGGTGTTCCTAACCTGCTGAAAGGTGTCTTGGCTTTTACGAGGTTCACCACCTCTCATAGAGCCGAGGACACACGGATCCAGTAGATGGGGCTGCAAAAGTCACTGAATGAATTTTTTACATTACAGCAGAAAGGTATGGAGGTGCTGCTGGAGAGGACCTCTTCATGGCGCGAGATGAAGGCACTACGCAGGTGTTTGCATTCTGACCGCTTTTGATGATCATTTTATTGAAGTAAAGAGGAATAGGAGAGTGAGGGGTTTTTTTCTTTTTCTGTATTTTGAAGGGAGAATTGAGACAATGTAGTATTTTAATAATTTTTCTGGTGTGTCATGGGGACCATGGGGCTCCTGCTCCACAGGCTACTCCTGGTCCTACTGTCTTTGCTGCAGGTAACACTGGGGAAGAGTCCAGTGAAAGCACACATGGGACTGGAAATCCATTGATTTTGTGAGCCTTTATGCCCATATTTAATATATAACATCTGCCACTGGGCATGGTCTCCTATGTTAAGTATCGCTCTAACTTGGTGCACACCAGCACAAAGCTGTGCTGAGCCCTGGGTGTCCCTGACCATCAGGGAGCTTCAGCAGTGTCTCCATGCCTCTGGGACCTGCACCTGCAGAAAGTAGATGCCCCATACCACGGATGAAGCTGTCAGGAATTTAGGTTCCCAGGTCCTCAGCCTGGTCAGCCAGCCCACTGGCTTGTACCTGTATGAAAACATGAGCTATGTGTGGCCGTGCTGGCTGGGGGACTCTGAAGTGTGGGTCTGCAGCTCCAACAACAGGGTGGCAAACTTCAGCTGAGGTGTACCGGAGATGTCTCCAGGGAGCTGGTGCCTGGCCCCCACCAGAGTCCCCCGGCTCCTGCAGGCTCTGGGGTGGCTTGTTTTCCACCCGACTGTGCTGCTCTTGCTCTATTACATAGTCCCTTGCCTCTGAGCTTGAATTATTGCCTACATGCATGGGTAGAGCCTTTGGAAAAAAAACCTAAGCATGTAATTAAGAGTCAGTATATTTTACAGGGATAGTGACTAAAGGAAACAGCTTTTCACTTTAGTTATTGTGAGCGCCTGTCAGAAGAGATTTGTGGCAAAGGGAGGTCAGTTGGGAAGAGCGCTGCTGCTGGAGAAATGTTGAGTTCCTTCTCAAAGGGATATAATTGTGTTCAGCTGAATTATGACTTTTTACAGATGCCATGCATATGGATGGGCTTGGCTCTCTCAAGGCATGCACTGCCTGCACTGCAATCTGTGACCAAAAAAACCCTAAATCCAAACCCCACCGACCTTTCTGAAGAGAGGTAGAGTGTCAGCAGGTCACGCAGAGTCTGAAGTTTTGATCCCAGCTCTTACACTTTGTGTGAGAACAAATCTCCACCGCTTGGAAGTGGGGGCAGAGAAACCTCTGGGCTGAAGCAAAAGTGGGATTTACCTCAGCCAAGATGCAGAAGTGCCCAGATACCTGGGAACAGGAGAAAGAGTAAGTGGGAAAGTCAAAGCATCTTTGGTGTGGTCTCAGTGAAGTTCATGGCTGACAGTAAACAGCAACGCACGCAGAAAGTCCAACACCATTCACCACTCGTCTCCTCCTGTAAAGAGCTCAATCATTAGACAGTCTTGCTTCAGTGTCTGCATTTCTGTTGCTTCTGTTATTTTTCCCTAGAATGCCCCGAGCGGTATTTATCAGGGCTGATTTTGATGGTTTTTTCATAGGGGAATGTTGCACCAAAGGATGGTTGGAGAGCAGAGACCCTGGTAGCTGCTAGCTGCTCTCAGTGGCCTGTTGTGGTTTAAGATCTTCTGGAACAACTCCTGTGTCTTAAGTTGGATTTTCAATGCCTTGCAGCATTTTTTCTCTCCTTCCATGTACGTTAGCCACTAGTGCTCTGTAGTCATAAGGCCTTTGTATTTGTCTTTAAACAAACAGGCAACCAAATTAGCTAGCATAGCAATGAACGAGGTGAAGATACTTTTAGGTCTTTTTGTGAAAGACGTGCATAAACAAGCAGCACTGATTAGTTTAAACCAGAAAAGTGTTTATTTTTGAGCTGACTTGCTGACATCTATGTGCAATGGTAGATAACACAGATAAGAATAAAATCAGGGGTTTACTGAAATATTTGAGTTGTTACGCTCTGCAAATACTTAAAGAAGTGGCATATTAATGTATTTTGTTTTCCAGTAAGTCATTAGTCGCATAAGTGAAGTTGCTCATGCCAGTTTTCCCTTTCATTAAATATTCATGTTTACTAATGGAAATTGTCTTGACAAATTGGTCAAACTGAGCAACTTATGAATTTATGCCATAGACTAAAAAAAGTTGTTTTGGAGCTCCCAGTGAGCTGAAGTAATGCTTAAAATCATTAACACTTCATTGATTTTATAATTAAAAAATCCCTAGAATAGAGCATCCTTTTAAATGTAGCATAGCTATTTATCTCAATGCTTAGTATTAATATTCATATATTTTCCCTGAAAATATCCATGAACTTCTAAAGATGCCTTTTATTGCCAAGCCTTAGGGTTCACTCCCTCCCCAGCAGCTTTAACTGGTGGCAGTCACAGTCGTTATCTTCAAGGGGCACTTCTTCATTTTCTTTTTTCTTTTTTTTTTTAGGTCACCCATCCAAGCACCAGGGACATGCAGTTAATTTTGGTGGCAGATAGGGGTACCCTTGGGCTGTCGATACACACGTGTGTCTACTTATCCAACCACCTAACTTACCTAGCACTGCATGGAGGAGATGGTAAGATCCCCAAGGAGGGGGGGCTGACCTGCTGCCAGGAGCTGCAGGTGAAGCGCCGGCTCGGGACCGGGCAGTTTCATGGCAGGGTGAGATTGGGAAAGGAGAAGGTGTAAAACTGTGCCCTCGCATTGCTGTGCCCCAAACTGGCCATTAACGACTGATGGGTGACAGCAGAAAATCTACCTGGGGACTTGGGTGTCTCTGGGAGCCCCTGGGTGTGGAAGTACGCGTATTCCATGGGGAATAATTGCATTGGAAAACGAACTGCCTGAGCTCAGTCAAAATTAATGCTGCCCGAGGCCACAATAACAAGTATTAATTAATGGATCTCTATCTCTTTTAGGCTTGTGCATGTGGCAAAAAGCTTATGATAAAGTCAAATGGGGGTAATTTTTCATGGAGACTAATTTAGCCCATTAACCAATAACTAATAGCCCATAACTAGTTTCATGGAGACTAATATTTCAATTCTCTGCCCCAAAGCGTGGCTGCTAGAGTCTCTCAAAGAAAGATTAGATCTTTTTAACATAGACACCACTTTTTGTCTCTCCTCTTTCTGTTTTCTTTCCTCTTTCTGTTGTCTCTCTTTTTAGCCTAAACTCATTTTGGGAATAACCATGCTGTTACTTAAAACAAAGCAAATAACAGAAAATGAAGATTTCATGCCTCACAGTTCTTTTGCATGTGCAAATGCACAAGCAGGCACTTCCAGCTCTGCCCCGTGCAACTTTCCCATGCGCTCCTGCAGAGTTCCCCCGGGAGAATGGGAAGGAGAGCGATGCAGGTGGTTCACGCTGGGAGGCTGGGTATGGGGACGGGAGCTGCCAGCTCAGCTTCGGCAAGCGGCAGCTGCTGGCACTCTTCTTGTATCCAGCCCCGAATGACAAACTATTTATTTTCCAGTCATCTGTGGCAAATACGCTGCACTTGTTAGTCTTGCCCTGTGCCCCCTCCACGGCTCAGACCCAGGAGTACATTAAAAGTAGATGATGAAGCACAAACAGTGGGAGGACAGAATGCATTTAACTCACCAACTTCATATTTCTTGGGGTAATGAGAGCCTTCTGTCACCTCAATATCAATCTATTTTCTCTTCTAATTATTTTTCATCTGCCTATAAAATATATTCTAGCGACGAGCTCTTAGAGCAGCAGTGGTCCCCACTTGCGGATGGCTGTAACAAACTGTTGCAGAAGCGTTGAGATGGACGGTTAGCTTTTAGGAGTCCAGGACCTGTTGGCCAATATTGCGCACACAAAACCGGGCTGCACCTGCTGTAAGGTGAAGACGCATAACTCCAGCCTCTCGGATAGAAAAGTGCTATTTTCAGCATCGCTGGCTGTCACAAATGGAAGCAGAAGTGTCTGATTTAACACTCTATGTCATTCAGTTTTTATCCCTTTCCCCGAAAAGAAGAGTTCTTTAGTTGTAACTGCCACCGAGTCCCGTATGCAGCGTGGTGAAAGCAGACCCCGCGCAGCCGCCGTGTTCCATGGGCTGCTCCACCAGCCCGGAGCCCCTGTGTCCGTTCCAGGTGTCGCGCGTGGCTCTGCCACCGCAAAATGAGATCACGGGACACGTGGGAGCCCAGAATCCAGCCACTGCATGGCACTTGGTGGTTTACTGGGAGTGATCCACAACTGGCAAATGGCAGTTGAAAAGAGTTCCACGTGTTAGCAAAAACGCCAGGCACTTTTCTACAGTGCGGACAGCCGGCTACACGTCCACGTACCACGATGGCCCACATGGCCACGAGAGTAGTGTTTGAAATGGGTGGGACATTGTTTTTGAAAAAATGTACTTTGATTCTATACAACATGTAATTAAAGGACAAAACATTTAGCAGTAGAGATGGATGAATATTGTTTAAAATGTATTCATAGTTATTTAATCAAATTGAAAACATGTATTTGTTTTACTGTTCTATGATCTTTTCTGTGTTTTGTTTTGGTTTTTTTTTTTTCCATGTGATTTATGTTTTCTTTCAAATCCTTGGAAGCACAGCTGTTGTGCTTTTGTAACATCACTATTCTATTCCTTTTATGTGTTAAAGCTCCACTCCTCCAGCCCTGGAATAGAAATACTCCGAGGTGATATTTTGAGTGGCCACGTGCCACAAATGATACGCAGTGAAGGTGACCTGGCTGTGAACAACTCACCTGAGAAGAAATCGCACAAAATACTCGCTGCAAAGAATTAGCCACATGCACCCATAGCAATCAACTTCTATTACTGGGTAATTAGAAAAGGAAAAGGGGTTAAAGTTAGTTGAATAAATGGTTCACTGAATAATTTGCATTAGATCTAATTGCCTCAGTAATCTTTTGTAATATACTGGGCAAAATTCACAGGATAATACATTAGAAATCAGAAGATGGCTGGATAGTGATTAAAACACTCGTTTTGCTGCTTCCTTTGCGCTTCGTGGCCGCAGGTTGGCACCTTGGGTGGGAGGGGAAGGGGCAGCAGAGCTGGGGCTGCGGCTGGACCCAGGCTCTGTCCCCGGGCGTCACACACAAGATATAGCTCACATTTTGCTTAATACCTACGTAATTCTGAAACGCGGCTGCTTTCCAGCCTATCTCGGTGTAATACACATACACGTTCCCTATAGTATTTAAGTAAAGTGCTGAAAAAATATTACTAAGCGTAGCGATTGGTATGTTTTCCTTACCCCAGGAGTGGGGAGTAGGACTGCGGGCAGGGCTGGAAGTAAACCAGGGCACGAGATGGTGTCCCTGGTGTGGAGGAGGGTGCATGCGAGAGGTTTCTACAGTGCAGAGTGTCTGGAGAAAAATGAACCAGCGGACGAGGTAGGGAGGTAACATCAATTTGGTTTAAAATGTCTTTTATATTTTTAGCAGATAATTTCTGGATGCCATAAGGGATGTTAATTTGCTAGCCTAGGATGAAGAATGGAATTAATGTCCTTAATTAATAGATTTAATTTGAAGCTTTAATGTTCTAGGATAATCAGCCATGTCCTGGTATAAATGAGCATAACTACATTTAAATAGTTTTACAATGTTTTGATTTGAAAATGTTTTGGCTATGATAAAGGATTTTATTTCCATAATCCCTATAACCTGCGGAAAAGTTACACTGGGGCTGGATTTGCAGACCTGGCCAACGTTGACTTTAATTAATGTTCTATTGATTT